>NC_052956.1:11114601-11414601 GCF_013358895.1 Oreochromis aureus | reverse complement strand
ATTAACGGCAACATTTTTCCACATTTAGCTCAAAACCTTACAAAAACATGGTTTTTTTGAGTCATTTTTTACAACATTTAGTAAAATATTTGTAACTTTGCATATTCAAAACACAGTTTTAAATGTTAACTCTAAATGTTAAATCTAAATGTTAAATTTAAATCTAAATATTATATTTAAATCTAAATGTTAAATAGATTTAAATATATTATATAGATTTAACATTTAAAATTGTGTTTTAAATATGAAAAGTTACAAATATTTTACTAAATGTTGTAAAAAAGACTTGAAAAAACATGTTTTTGTAAGGTTTTGAGCTAAATGTAAACGGAACCCCATAATTAGCTATAGGTTTAGCTATAGGCTATTCATTTATATGGTTAGGTTCAAATATAGTATAACTTTCACCAAAACATATTCAAGTTACTTTTAAATAATGAACATGGGTTTAAAGTACAAGTTCTGGGTAAAGTGAGGTAAGTTTTGAAGAACTGAGCTTGATTAACGCCCATTTTTTTTCAGAGGACCAAAGCTAAATGGACAACACATTTATAAGCTGCTTCATGAGTGTGTGTTGACTGAGTTATTTCTTTACTATTCATACATTAAGCAGGTAAAATGTCTGAAGTTCAATCCTGCTGTAGCATTTTCATTTGAAAACAGTGATTATGAACCCACTATATGCAATTAAAAGAGCTCTCAGTGCAAGTGAATCAGGCCACCCTTAGACTAAAACAAATCAAAATCTCTTTCAGGAAATCAAGCCCACTGAAGAAATTAGGCAAGCATGTGATTATTCAAGTCCAGCATAAAGCATAGACTTCATCAAAAACCATATAAAGGGTTCACGCCAAGGTCCAAAACAGGCTAGACAACTTCTGGGACAGCTCATGGGCAGATGAATGTCATATTGATCTGCTCCTGAATTCCGGAAAGAAAATATGGAAAAGGTTCAGAGGTGCTGATCAAAAGCAAATCTCATCTGTAAAACTCGTTGGAGTCAGTGTGATGGCATGAGCACACATGGCTTACAATGGTGCTAGCTCAAAAGTGTTTATTGATTATGTGACAGAAGCAGCTGGGTTTATAAAATTATGGTTTCAGCTCAGATTCAGCCAAATGCACAAAGTTGAATAAAGAGGGCTTCACAGTGCAGATGGCCAGTGACCCAAAATATACTGCAAAATCAAGTCAGGAGCTGTTTTTTTCTAACTTAATCTGGCTTTATTTCACTTGTTGAAGACCAAATTAAAGGTGGAAAGACCAGGGCAGCTGCAGTCAAGCCTTGGTAAGGCTCCACAGCGGAGGAAATGTATTGTTTACAATGCCTGTGAGCCTCAGATTTTAATCAGTTGCTGCATTCAAAGGATTAAAAGTGAGCATTTTATTTATTAGTATGCTAATTAATGCAGTTTGAACCTCTGGAAATGTGCATAAAATATATATAATTCCTAAATGCAATTCCCCCAAATCATGTATTTTTGTTCAACCTGTTGAATTAAAACTGAAAGCCTGTGCTTCTGTTGTGCATTGAATGATTTGCTTCATCAATTGCCGTCACATACAGAAGCTTTGGGTAACATCTCTCAGAAAATAAACTACTCTGTAAAGTACAGACAGGCTTGTATCTCTGTAAAAATGCCACTTATGTGATGTTTGCAATAAGCAATATTCAGCTGTAATGGCCTGTCTTTAACCAGCGATGGCAAACCAATAACTAACAGTGCCATTTGTTTTATAGTTGTGTCATTATTATCATATCTCTGTAAGAAGTATTGTCAAATAAAGCTAGTGCTGATTCACAGCGTTTTGGCAAATGCATTAAAGTATACTGAGATAAGTTATCAGATTGGCGTTCTCATCCAACTTGTCTTGACTTTGCATTTGAATGGCTTTATAGTCTTCTTCGTTTTTTCTATTCGAACATCAGCAAAGACAACAAATCCTAAACAAATGGAGGTAGAATAGGGTGGCTCTTTGCCCGATGCGTGAAAACTAGAGTCCTGCGGAGGAGAGGACAGAAACTAGTGTGACACTAATTGACATAATGACTCTCTCACACAGTTGATATGGACCAAGAGTACATAACAGCTGCTAGAATTATTTATCGTGCAGCTGCATATGTAACGAGTAACTAGAAATGAGCACGTACACTGAGGTTTCTTTCAAATTTTTCTCTTGGGGGAGCATGCCAGCAGATTCACTTGCTGTGGTTTCACGTCAACACAATAGTGTGACCCTTTATTTATTTATTTTAATACCCCCCTTTTTTGCATCCCTGCTCAATGAGCATGGCTGTATGCCATTAGCTGTAAATTGGGTCAGGCATATGTACCAGCTCTTAGACAGAATATTTACTGTCTCATAATTTGCATCTAAATGCATGTTGTTGTTGTTTTTTTTATTAGTATTGTAGAAGCATATAGTAGGGCATTGTTCATAGAATGCATAATTTCATCTGGAAAAAAAATGCTTACCACTCATCCAGAAAGCACAATTGTATATTGTATCATTCTTAAGCCACAGAGAAAGGGCTCAATAAATGAAAAACACTGAGGGGAAAAACACAATTGTAAGAATTAAAAAAACAAAACAAAAACCAAGAACCTTGTTTTGCTGTTGAGGTGTTGCCATCCTGTTTTGTGTAGTGAATATGTGCAGGATTTGTTCACTTATCCATGTCCTAAAATTTAGTATGTGTAGAAACATTTGCATGTGTCACAGATGCATAAGTCTGCAACTATCATCCTACACATTGGTCTGTGAACTAGGCTTATTAGTGCAGTAGAAACCTCATAGCACACAGGCCTAGAAGAAACAAACTGTCTGCATCCCAAACACGATTACTACCAGATTTCAACTGAAACAAAACTTTGGAAATATTAATTAAAATAAAATTCAAGGAATTTAAAGTCACTTAAAATCTATATTTAATTGAAAATTCCACATAAACACAATTCACAGCTGCACTGGGGAATCTGGAGCCTATCCCAGCTGTCGTATGTCAAGAGGCAGGGTATGCTAGCAGGTAAATATTAATGAATTCCCCAACTTTTTGGAAGCCGGGTTGCTCATCTCAAGCCTTTGAGTTTATTGGTCATTGCAAGTTAATCTTTATGGTTACATACATTCTTGAAAACAAAATTCCCATTGATTCAGCCTCGCATAGATGCCAAACTAGGACCATCATTATTTCCACCAATTCTTTTTTTCAAAGGGCCTACTTGTGGGGTGGAATTTCAGCGCAGTGAAATTCAGTATTTCCAACAGATTCAAATATTGTTGAAAAACTGTGTTTTGCAACGTGGCGAGATCTG
Source organism: Oreochromis aureus (assembly GCF_013358895.1). Lineage (NCBI taxonomy): Eukaryota > Metazoa > Chordata > Actinopteri > Cichliformes > Cichlidae > Oreochromis > Oreochromis aureus. Next base: position 11,411,284 of record NC_052956.1, on the reverse strand, counting down.
CTGACAGAAGAAATGCTGGTTTTGTGGCTGCATCATTGCCTATAAAATTGTACCGAGACTCCGAGTCTACATCTCAATCTGTTGGAGTGACCTGAAATAGCCTGAGGATGTGTGACAACCACTGAACCCTGGCCCAGTTCAACCATTATTGGATCTGAATTGAGCCACAGAGAAGATGAATCTGAAAGCATAATGGCTCTGGGATGTAACAAACACATAGAGAAGAAAGAAGGGAGATAAATGTTTTAAAAGACCAAATTAGATCAACGGGGTGGTTTGTTAAAAAATGAAAGCAATGGATTGAGGAAAGCGCCATGATTCTTACATCTTATTCTGCTTTGTAATTACTGCCTGTTTCCCTCACACATAATACGAGTTTTGACCTCATTCAAGGGAGAGGCTGCAGTTGACACAGTTGGCGGCTTACAACTTGAATCAAACAAAAGAAAGAGAAGACTATGTGTGTGTGAAACAGAGGAAACAATGGCTGAAACTACCCTCCAAAGTAGGAAAACCCTTAAATATATATCAGTGCACTTCCCTGCAGCTGCCTGGCAGCTGTCCACATCAACATGAGTGGTGGAAACCAGTGCTCAGATCTGCAGGAATTTTCTGCAAACGTTGTGCTACCTAATCATTCTTTTCTTAACATTATTTAAATGCATCTTATTTCTATAAAGAAAATACTACAGCTAGTGGAGGTTAACATGCGTTAACCTTTGGTTGACCTCAGAGTCACTTGGTTGATCTGTTGTTTTCAAGCATTATAATTTGCTGGACCCAAACTGCCCTACTTTTTGTCCGTGGTTAAGCAGCTCCTCATTAGCCAAAAGGCTACTACACAAACTAATTATAACTTACTTATAATTAACTGTTATGCTCAGTCTTGCCTCAGCGTAACATTTGGGGAAACCATACACCGGCTGTTACAAAACAGCACGAGCTCAGTTTCATTTTCCCTCCTTATTTTACTTAATTATTAAAATCCTTGCTGGTTCGCGTTGAGAATCCATTTGCACAAATTAAAGCAGGTATAAATAAGCTACAATAGAGAAAAAAATACCCCTAACTATCTATCCCACTTGCCTCCTCATCACTGACAACAGCCATTTTCCATTCTCATAAATGCTTCCTAAATGGATCATGCAAATCAGGCTATAAATTAGCGGGAGGGATCATGATGATGTGTTATCCATCTGTGGCATTGCATGTCCCTGATCCCACGTCTATAATTGACGATCACTGTCATTGTACCGCATTTTTAAATGAGGTTCAGAGTCGGCCCCAGTTGCATAAATTAATACACATGCTGTTACCTAATTGCGCTGATTAGCATGAGCTATGTGGCAAAGCAGCGACGCTAATCATAGCAGAAAGTCTGTGCTGACTCAATTCAGTAAAATTATCATCAGTGGTTAAATATTAGACAAAGTGGTAAATGTTTACTGCCTTCCTATAATGTATCACCCCATCTTTTGTCTTAGAATAGGATAGAATAGTGCTTTATTGTCATTGTACATGTACAACGAAATTGTGGGTGCTCCACACAAACTGTGCTGGAATAAAATGTAAACAGTAGTCAGTAGGAATGAAAAGCAAACAGGAGAAAGGAATATATACAAAACAAGAGAAATATAGACAAAATTAAGGAAAAGGCACAGATTAGAGAACAAGTTGCAAAGTGCTTGGAAGTAGTGCAAACAGAAGATTTGGATTGAATAGAGTCTGTGTGAGTGGCCTGAGTGATGGAGATTGATCATGGCTCAGATTAGTGAGATTGGTGGGGTGTGTGGGGGGATAGTGTTTGTTAACAGTCCGAATAACCCAGGGGAAGAAGCTGTTTGTGAGCCTGGAGGTGTGGGACCTGATTGACGTGAGGCACCGACCGGAGGACAGTGGGTCAAACAGGTGGTGGGCCTGCCTCCAGGGGTGGCGGAGGGTGAGGTGGGGGCCGAGTCAGACTGATTGAGGAAGTCTCAAGGAGCAGGTGGCAGGGGAACCTGAAGGCGGTCCAGTTTGGTGGTGAGGATGTCTGGGATTATGGTGTTGACCCCCGAGCTGTAGTCCACGAAGAGCATTCTCATGTAGCTCTTCCTGTTCTCCAGGTGCTTCAGCGCTCTGTGAAGGGTGACAGTGATGGCATCCTTTGTCGACTGATTTGCGCTGTATATGCAAACTAGTGGGGGTCAAGGGAGGGTGGTAGACAGTCTTTGATGTGCTGAGACCAAATGCACTCAAAACACTTCATGACTACAGACGTGAGGGCTATAGGTCTGTAGTCATTGAGGCTGTCTATTCAAGTCTTTTTGGGGATGGGAATGATAGTGGAGGCCTTCAGACAGATGGGAATGGTGGCATCAGTCAGGGAGAGGTTGAACAGCCTGGTGAGGATTCCTGCCAGTTTGCGTGCACAAGCTTTAACCACAGTCCCCGGGATGCCGTCGGGGCTGGCAGCTCTTCTGGGGTTCACTGCTCTTAGTCTTCTCCTGACCTCATGTTCCTGGAGGGAGGGAGGGGGGCTTGGATCAAGGAAACCCTCTATCGTCCTCCTGTAGGCCTCCTTTGCCTGTTTGATGCCCCTCCTCAGATTGACTCTGGCAGTGCTGTACAGAGAGCTGTCACTCAGCCTGGAGGCTGAGTTCTAATCGGAGCCTGTACTTCACTCCTCATCCAAGGTGTTCGGTTAGGAAAAACCCGTATGGTTTAAGTCACTGTCACATTCTCCACTCAGCACACATAGCACAGAATGATGGAAGGTCTCCAGGTCCTGTGTTAAAACAGTGATTTACATTTGCATCAAACAGTGGCTTGAACTACAATTACATTTACATTAGAAATAGAGAAGAAAAAATGTAAATCTGCCCAATTCCTAATAAACAAAAGTTTCATTATATACAGTCAATAAAAGTTATGTTTATAAGTAATTAATGGTAGTATTAATATATCTAATGACCCAATTCCTTCCCTTTTTTCTGTTATTCTAATGTATTTGTAGATATATTTTCCATATACCCTGTATTTTTGTTTGTTTGACAGTTTTATTTAGTATTAATATTACTTGGGGATTTAAAATGAAGGTCAACTGATCAGCTGCTTTAATGCCAAAGTGAACTAACTGGTTTTGTTTTTAATCTTATGGCATATTTTCTATTAAAAACATTTTGCTCCGAATGATATCAGTACAGAAATCCAATTACTGGTGATAATAACTTTATTTTGCCAAATTTTCGAGATAAACTAGATTATGTTACCACTGTATAGGCAGTTATTGAGTAATTTGGATTTGATAGCATCTTAAAAGAAACCTGCACTGCAAACAGGAGCAATTAATTACAGACACAAAGGGCTGTCGATTAGCAGCAAATCCACTGATATACTGGCCCTGATTACTTATCTGATATAGAAGCTACTTTCATTATACTCAATGTGTTATTTTAAACACATCCTGACCTGCTCAGATGTGACCAGCTGACAGACAGAAGAGGAAGTTGATCTCAGCTCAATTTAATGATACAAATTAATCTAAAGCGGCTTTGCAATTCATAAATTACTTTTTACATCAAAGAAATTCAGCCGAAACCCTTCAGCCAGAGCAGAATGGACCAATGAATAAATTTTCATGGGAATAAAGCAGATACAGCAATATCATGAGTGGTCCATGTCTGCTTCTTTAGCTGAACCCTTGTTAATGCACGACTCTCTTATTGATGGTATCAGTTCATGCATACCTTCAGTAATTCATTCAAAGTCTTTTCTCTGGTGCAGAAGATAGACCTCAAGAACTGCTGATAAGACACTAATATATACAGCTAGGGAGGCAAGGGAAAATAGTCTCCACACTCCAGACAAGACTCAGATGACAGATTGCCACTTTAAACACTTTTCGCTGCCATGTTTTGCTAGCTTAACATGCTACTGAAGTGCAGATATGACATTCAATGACTGGGATTGTGTGGTTAGTGGATAAAGATGGAAGCTCATCACCAGGCCTATCAAAACCACCCCAACAGATCAGACATAAGCCAGTTGTTAGGTCTAAAGTTTGTTAAGGTGACTGTTAAATAAAGCTGGAGGTGCAGTTCTGCAGTTAGCCGCTACTATGTCAACATCTCACACACAACCATAAAATACATTTCATGCAAAGCTATCCCAGGCCTTATTTTATAGGTTTGCATTAACAGATTACTCATAATATGTAGTGGAAATATGCTAAAATGCAGTATTATATCAGGACAACATACCTAATATCTAAATGAACAATCATAGCAACAGAAAAAGCAATTAATGAAGTGGACTACTGTAAATGTAGGACACATATGTGCAAACCTATAAATTTGTTGGTTTGCTACAATTGTAACCAACTACAAAGTATGAGCGAGTGCCTGAGGGCTAAATAAGACGTTGACCTGTGTTTTGGGTAAATTTGCCAGTCATGGGGTCATTACATATCATATGATATTATTGCACGGAGACAGTAATAACTGCTGGTGAAGCATTTGTTCATCAAATCCACCATGAAAGATTCAATTTCACCATCCCGTGTCATCAGTGAGGAACATGCTCCAGCTTCCTCTATCACAGCAAGACACAAACCCAGCTTTTGGGCTCAGTTGCAGAAAGGGAACGATCAACACCCTAACCCACTGTGCTGTGATGCCAATCCAAAGATGTGCATTTCGGTACGTGTGCGTATGACATTCGCCCGATTAAATTCAGCCATGACCCAACAAGCAGAATCCAGCAGCTGCAGACATCAGCAGCTGGGCAAGACAGCAAATTTCACTGACAGCAGGAATGAGCTGACAAGGGCCAACTCTGTGTTTATAGACAAGACGTACACCATAATCCAACTCACATGAGACAGCTGAAAGATAAGGAGAGAAATAGCAGATGGCAGTTCTCTATTACAAAAACTTCACAAATAGAGAATTTGTTTTGCGTCAGGGATGTCATGTTACTACAATATTGGAATGGATGCTGAGGTTTGAAGGTCATTTGATAAGAACCAGTATTTCCAAGGGGTTAGAAAAATTAGTAATGATAATAGAACAGACCGTAAATTAATATAACTCAATTAAAAGTAAAAGCAGATAAAATAAGAAATTAATCTAAATTGCCCGTAGGTGTGAATGCGGGAGTGAATGTGAACGCGAATGGTTGTCTGTCTCTGTGTGTTAGGCCTGCGACAGACTGGCGACCTGTCCAGGGTGTACCCTGCCTATGACAGCTGGGATAGGCTCCAGCACCCCCCGTGACCCTGAAAAGAAGCGAATGGATGCATAATTAAGGAGATTTTTTTTTAAAAAGTGATTTTTGGCAAATAACATTCAGCTAAAAAAAAAATAAAAAAAAATAAATCAAAAGATGACTTCTTTAATGACATCATTTTAGTTGTATTCAAGTTGGCATCACCACATTTTTTAACCTTCTAATTTTCTTTGAGTGCAAAAGTGTCTTTTTAAAGAAAATTTACATATGAAGTGTCGGAGCACTCATGTCAGACAAACAGTGAATATATTTCCGTGTAACAGTTATTCTTTAAAAGGACTTTCTGCGGCTGCCTGATGCGCCGCTGCTCTTTTCCCCAGCGAGAAATCAGACATGCAAGCTGTCAAACGTTCAATACAAAAATGACAACCCGCACTGTACCTTAAAACTCATGTGTTGGTTCTTTTCTCTGACAAACACTCTCACCCGAGATTTTCTTTTCTTTTTTTTCTTTTTTTGGTCCGCCTGCCTGGAAGAAACTGCCAGCGGTGCCAAAGAGCTTCACAATGATTTGAATGCCTCTTTCCCTTAGAAATGTAATTTGGATTGACAGGTTTTATTTTTTTAGGGGTTTTTTTTTTTCAGTCATGTAAAAAAAAAAAAAATCACAAAAAAATAACCAAGTTTTGAAGTGATGCCAGCACACATACAGTTTGTCAAGTTGTTCGATGTTCTAAATGGCAAAAGTCACACACAAAAGGTACCTTCATATGATGTAAGAGCATTTTTTTGTAGTTAAAAAAGTGTTTATTTTGCCCCATGTGTTCAAGACTTATACATACTCACAGTTTTTGCATGGTTTTCCTAATTAAATAAACTTTATTTTAGTAACAATTAAACAAGACGCATTGTTCTGTAGTTGAATACTACTCTCTCTCTGGGGCACTATCGTTAACCTACTGTATGCAGTACCCTTAAAAGAGGCTTTTTATAGAGAAAAGATGACAATTTGGTGATGTTCAGCCTGGTTTTATCAAAACTCATTCTCAGTTTTTAAGAAAGCCGCTTGAAGCATTATTAAATAAATAGAAGTGTTAGACTGGGCCTGCTAAAACTGTGTTTTAGGTACCAGCATGTTAAAGAGGCCTGCTACCCATCACTATTTTATCACTTAAGTGTTGAGACTACACTCATGAATGTTTCTTGTTTTATGAGAACTGAAAATGTCCTTTCAGCGAGACGTCCAAAGTTATTTTTGTTATCTTTGGTGGAATGTAATGGAAATTTTTAAGACTATGCTGCTTCTCTGTGTCAAGTTAACCACACTGAATGAAAAGCTCCATATTGTCTTGTTTTCTCTCTGTCTATCTTTCAGATATACCACATGCTGATGTACGAGTGATCGTTTATTACACGGTGATTTCTGTGGCAGATGTAAAACAAAAATTCTAGGCTTGCAATCCTTTTTTGGCAAAAAATATGCAGACTGCTATCATGCAGGCTGCGCTGACGTTTAACCACCTTGCAAAGGACAACCTGTCAAAAACAGACTCTTCATGTTTGTTTGCAAAAATATAAATGTAAATATCAACCTTGCAAAGTACCAGGCTAAAGGCAGACAGTTGCAAAACTTACGCAGTACATTTGGGTTCATTATGAGGTCATCCCCCCAAGGCTGAGGGATTACATTTTGAGGTATTAGCGTGATCAGTTTCTGTCAGCCTGGATTTGTACAACCATTTCTCACCATTGAGAAATCAAATAGGAAGCTTTTATCAAATAATTGCTCCCACACTGAATCCCCTGTTTCCTACAGTGGTTCTGTGTTCCAACTTATTAAAGATGCCTGAGTTGTGTGTCAAAGCACAATGTCATTTTGAATGCTGCACAAATATTTTCATCACCATCTCCGGATAGAACTTCAAATGGGGAAGAAATATTTTTAATTTCTTCCTCATTTTTACTGTACAGTAAGTTCTGGTATCTGCCGAGTACTCTGGATTATGAAATTGTTTAATTAAAATAGACAAAATGTAAAGGAGAATATCACATTTCAAGCCCAAGTTGAACGCAGCTGCAAACACAAAAAGAAGCATGTTTTTCCATGTCCAAATGCCTCTCCCTGGAGAGTGTTATGTTCGCATGGGTTGTGCGTGTGCACAAAGGTCTGATTCTCCTTCTGATGTTGTATTGAGGTCGAGATGCTCACACTTACAAAATGTACATATTGCACCTGTACATGCACCTGAAAATACATCTGTGGTTCATATGTTTTTGGCAAATTAAATTATTGTTATTGGTCCAGTAATGTAATTTTAGCCAATGACTAGGCTATTGAGTTTCTGGAGAATGCGATGGGATTGTTGCTACAGCTGGACTTAGCATGTTGCATTGCTGCATTGCATTACTTTAAGGGTCATGTCTTTACTTTCCATTGTCTGCTGTGCTTGTCTAACAAAGTTGAAGGGACAAATCATTTGAGAATTATGCAACAAAAAAATGTAAAAAGCTAAATGGAATTTCTTTATTTTGAAAATCTGAGATATTATTTTAGCATTGTGATAATTATGTAAAATATACAATTAACAAGAGAATTTATTTAACAGAATTAAAGCATTTCAGTGACATCCAACAAATAATTGCAGGCTTTTATTTGATAAACAAACAAAAATAAACAAACAAAACATTCAGTTTCCCAGGCTTTTATTTATAATATTCCAAAGTTTTTTTTGCAAAGTATACTGTTCTTTCAATGAGAAACTGAGGGGCTTTATTTTGAAAATCTAACATACATTAGCATGTTTGTTGAGGAAGAGGCAGACAAGAGGAGCTTTAAATTGTTTATATACTTATATCTAGGTATATAACCATATATAAACAAGTACATATGTGTATACTCTTATACAGCTTCAAGCTTATATACTTGCTTACTTATGTCCATGCTGAAAGCCACAGACAGTCAGAGACACTGACAGACAGATGATAAGTTGCTTTATGTCAATTTCAGGGAATGCGCTTACGATGCTTGTGCTTGCCATTCTCACAGAAAACAAAGTATTAGACGTGAACACACATGACAGGTATCAACCAATCACAGAGAGGGAGAGAGAGAATCAACCCGGATGATAATATTGAAAAGAACGGTGTGTTAGGCTGTCAATTAGAATACATCTATAAAAAAAAAAATACATAAATAAATTTTGATAAAACCCCAAATCCCTAAAGCTGTTAAATTTATTCATCAAAGTAATAACTACTTACATGCCAGTGTCTTTCTCAACTAAAGCGCCCCCTGATAAGAACAGAATTCCCATTGTTACAACTAAATTAATTTTAATTCTGAATCCAAACCACTTGATATAAAATTGCTTTTTATTTTTTAACTGTGTCAGTCTTCCCATTTATGTTATGGTTTTTAATTTAAGCTTTATAAAAGCTGACATTTTAATCGCTATTAGGTTTTGAAAAAGGGGATAGAATTCTCCAGTGAGCAGCAGTGTAAAGAAAAAGAGAGTACTGCAATACTTGTTGGGGTGAATTTGAAATTATACTACAACAATGACATGTTTTTACTGGGGACGAGTAGACAATGATTGTCTTGACTATCTGAGCAGTTCCTTTGTTGCCTCCCTTTCCACCCAACAACTGTAGTTCTTATTGTTCACTTGACAGACTTACAGATAGTTTTGCATCAACTCGTTCTGAAACAGAAGCCATCTCTGAAATGTGGTCCAAGGTCACATTTCATCAACCTCCATCCAGCTACTGGGTAAAATGTTCAACATAGAGCGCAAGTGTCTAATTTGCATGATTCATTTAGACATGTATGAGAGCAGAAGAACAGTACACAGACTTATAATTAACTTGGTTGTGAATTACACATTGGATAAAATGCTGTCAGTCATTCCAAGGCTGTGACGTTTTCAAGAATCCAAATGCTGTTTCGTGCAGAAGAAGATATAAAGAAGAGAAACGGGAGACTATCTTGAAGAGACAAGATGGGAAAATTTATATATATTGTCAGTCATTTTGACTGATTTCAGCAAATTCAAGTCAGCATCAGTAAATACTGTAATCCTATATTTTAACCGTGCTGGTGTTGTATGAATTTAGCTATTTAGATCTCATGTTTTGTCTTTAAAAAGAATACACACTTAAGTTGCTCATCAGGAGGCCTAGGAGAACATTTTATACTTATTTAAAGTGTTGTAACTGCAGCTTTTAGCTAATTTTCTGTGATCCAAATCCATTATGATTTGGATCGTGAAAATTTGCATGACTATTTTAAATGTCAAGGAATCAAATCTCATGGCTCATTGTTATGTTAATGGTGCTGGTTTCAATCACCATACAGCTTTACTGTTTTACTGTATAAGGCTGGGAAAACCTGCAGTCAGCTGATACTGAAGGCATCTCCAGGATGAGGGATAAAACGATTAATCTACTGAAAATGCTGTGTACACATCAACTGAATCAACACAGTCTTTCTTAAACTCAGCTTTACAGACCATAACATACTCTATGCAAGCTAAGAAACAATTACTTTAACTATAAATCAATAAACCAATCAAAGCAAACACAAAGTGTACGAGCAAAGTGAATAAGCGGAATAGGAAGAGCAAAGGTTTTTGGAGTATAGCAAACATTTAGCTCCCAACTAATGATGTTTTCACATGTTTACATGAGCTTAGGCCTCCTTTCTTCTTGCTACACTTGACTGAATATTGGTTCGCCTGAGGTGAAATATCTGTTGGTTATTTGTTTAGTACAAGGATGAAAGCAACACAAAAAATTCAACACAAAAGCTTTTTAGTGTAAAATGTACTGAAAACCTGTACTGCCTTTTTAGTACTGGAAATCCAACCCTGTCCTTTCCATGAATAGCAGCAGTGGATCCATGGCTCAGCATGGCTGGCTCGTGCTTTCTTCCTGGATTAGTGCTGAGCTAAGCAGACTGGCTCTTTACTGGCCCATACTCACTGGGGAGAACGTTTTAGTCTGTGTGAAGAGCTCATGCTGGGAGACACACACACACCCACATAAACTGCTCATTTATAATCGTTTCTCTAGAGACACTATTTAGAGAAACAGATAGTTAATCATTACCAGAAGTGTTGATGCTTGTGGGACTTGTGTTTGTGGGACTGTCTACACTCTGTGTGCGTACATGCAGAGCTCCTGTTAGCACTGTTAAATGTGTTTCCAGACCTTCCTTGTCGGTGATTTATCCTGATCAGCCAAAAAATAAAATAAATCACTTCTGTGTTATAACTATGCTACGCATGTCCTAACCACAAACCCTTCTGTAACCTTATGGCATAACCTGACATGAACCAATGCAGCCCACACAGGTATAAATGCTGCCAGTGGCACTTGCGTGGGCTCTACTTTTCAAAGGCATAATTAAGGGATTACACTTAAATGTTTCGCAATCCTAATAACAGTGTTGGAGTAGTTACTCAAAAAAGTCATGTATCACACATAACTTGTTACTTTTCATAAAAGTAATGAACACAATACGTTAATTATTTGCTGGAGAAAGTAATTTATATCCTACTTGTTACATTACTTTCTCGTTACTCAGTAAAATAACCTGAAATGTGATGTCTCATAATTACCAGTTAACAATGTAACCTATAGCAGCACGGTGGCACGGTGGTTAGCATGGTTGCCGCACAGCAAGAAGGTCCTGAGTTCAATTCCACCATCAGGCTGGGGTCTTTCTGTGTGGAGTTTGCATGTTCTCCCCGTGTTTGCGTGTACCCTCTGGGTACTCTGGCTTCCTCCCACCATCCAAAGACATGCAGTTTGTGGGGATAGGTTAATTGATTAGTCTAAATTGCCAATAGGTGTGAATGTGAGCGCAAATGGTTGTCTGTCTCTGTGTGTTAGCCCTGCGACAGACTGGCGACCTGTCCAGGGTGTACCCTGCCTCTTGCCCTATGACAGCTGGGATAGGCTCCAGCGACCCTGAAAACGATAAGCGAATGCATGGATGGAATATAAACCTATAGGCTACAACGAAACCCTATCCTAATAGGGACACATTTAGTCTTTCTTTTAGTATGAACAAAAGCTGCAAACACAAACCAACATGAAACCCAGCCAAAAGTTTAAAATACAGCTTAGTGTTAGCATGCTGTCTGTGCAGATGGTTGCAATGAGCTGAAGTTGTCTAAGCAGTCTAACGCAGTTATTTGCGTCTGGAATGCAGTTTGGTTTTCACCATCACACTTTTGTTCTTTGTGCAATAAAAATAACAGTAATGTTACTCCACTCTCAAAGGCTGTAGACCACTGTATGTATGGTAATGGATATACAGTAATGTGTTAGTTTGTAACTCTTTACACCCAACACTGGTCAGTAAATACATCAATGTTACTATCTGATAGTCAAAAGAACTGTACAAAGGTTAGTCAGTCAACTTTCTTATTTACATGTTTTAAAATAAAAATTCATGTTAAAAATACACACATTTATAAAATACATTTCTTAAGAGCCTTAATGAAATGTATAATCTAACTATACACAAAAACATTGTACTCTGCTAAAAGTGCTCCAAAGTTCTCATGTGACGTGATTAAAAACTTTGTGACAGTCATATTAATTTGAGAAGACTTTTTGTGACAAAAAAACTATCCAGATGCTATATTAGTTCTTGAAAAGCGTGTCTATGTAACAGATGTAGAAGCACGACCGTGCGCATACACACAGTGAGTTACATCAGAGCTGATGTGTGAAGAGGAGCACCTTCTAATGTGTTGATTTTTGCACATCTGATGCTATAATAGAGCTGTAACATCACATTCTGTGCTGTTGCATAACTAGTGTTAATGCGTTTTATTTTCTCATGCCTCTTTTGCGCTCACTGTTCATTATTTTCATTCTGCCTTTAATATAGAAGCACACTGAGAAACATGATGTAGTGTAAAAGAAAGGGAAAATATATTGATTTCAGTATATATTTATATTTTTTCCATTTTCTGAAAAACTAATTTAGCAGGAATTTATTATAGCCTAACCTTATGGAATGAATTATGGTCCCAAGACCTTTCTCTTTGGTTGGTTGGTTGGTTCATCTTTTTTTTAATGACTGATGTATATGTAATGGAAATGCAAACTCTGCCAGCAAATATTATTGGCTTTCCTTACCTGAACTGCTACTGGACTTTCAATATTAACTGGGAGAGTTTTTATTCCATTGCGTGACTTGTAAAGTAAAGGTAAGAGTTTTTACACTAATTAAAATTATGGGTTTCAGCATTGTTGGAGACATGAGAATAATGGAAGCACATAAGATATATAGTATAACTCTTGCTGGTCTTACTGATTGACGACTTGTCCAGGGTGTACCCAGTCTCTCGCCTGGTGATGGCTAAGATAGCTCAACTAACCCTGACCCTAAATGGGATAAGGAGAATAAAATGGAAGAATAGTTAGTTATAACACAATATATTCAAAAAATTCACATATATAATACTGTGCAAAAGTGTTGAACCACCACTCAGTTCTGTATATTTTGCCTCCAAATAGCCAGTCTTCCTTGTTGCTTTTTAAAGTGGTGTTAAAGAGTATTTCTCCAGGGCAGTGTTAAACCACTTAACACTGAGCTTTGAATCATTCAAGCATAAAAAGACACCTAACTCAAGGGATTAACCGGTGTTGTGTCTACACATAACAAACAACTTAGCAAATAATCAATTTTAAATTCTGTATCTTTAGGCATTTTGTTACTAGCAGCCTATTGAAGGAAGACAATTTGTTCTCTCTTGTTTAGCTAATACAGTTTGACAGGCATAACGTAGTTTTTTTGGCAGCAACACGCTGAATGAGCTATTAGCCAAAAATGTGGCGTATCTCAGCATGGTCTGCTGTGTATCCTTAAAAGATTTGAGGCTAATAGACAAGTGGAGGATAAAGGGAAATGTGGGAGGCCTAAAAATCTATCTCCAGCAGATGAATTGTTTCTAAAAAAAAAAAAAAAAAAAAAAAACTGAGGGGAAAATCCAGCAAAAACCTGACACAGGACTTGAGATACACCTGGGCCTTACGCTAATCCATCTACTGTTTGCCAAAGCCTCATCAGAGATGGTCTCAGTAAAAGGGTGGCTATCAAGAAACCATTCTTAAGGAAGGGAAACAAGGAGAAAAGGCTGAGGTATGTCAAATTACACAAGAATTGGACTGAAAATCTGTGGCAGTACGTTTTATGGAGTGATAAGTTCAAATTTGCTTCAACATTATTTAAGCTGTGTAGGATCATCTTGACAAAGACACACCAAAAGGCAGCCAACATCCAAGAAGGAGCTTTGAATGTCCTTCAAGAAACCTGGAGAACTATTCCTGAAGACTAAAGAAATTACAAAAAAGTGGTACAAAATGTTTTTGTCTTTCATTTTCATGTCTGTGAGGACAGTTTTCAATAAATTTCCACATCTATTTCACATTTTCCTGGAAATATAAAGAAATTAGGGGTGATTTAAGACTTTTGCACAACACAGTAACTTCAACCAGTCAAGAAAAAATCTGTCTTCTAAAGCGCTGAGCTTAAACACCTCTGAATCTCTGTCATGCTCAGAGCATTTTATAAACTAGTATACTTCAATTCTTCTGCCATCAAGATCATATCCAGTCAGCACTTTTACTTTCAAGATGAATATCTCCCTGACTTGGGGATTTCAAAGACTCGAGACAGAATAATGACAGGTAGGATGAGAAGGATAAAGAGCTCAAGCTTAAGAATAGGGAGTGGGAGCAAAGGGATAACAAGGCAAAGGGCATTTCGCCGGCCAAACGGCTGGTTGAGCGAGAACAGATAGTGTGGCTGTGACTCAGAGGGCGCACAAAGCATTTTTGAAAGCATTTTGTCATGTATAGTGCCCAGAGAAAGGAGCTCCATGAATCTCTTTACTATATTAAAGTATAGATATATCTGCCACCACGCTGTTGTGAACCTTGTGCACATGCTTCAGCGCAACATCCTGAATTTTTATGGTTTCCATCTCAGCCACTATAAAGTAGATGATTGGCTGTTTGGTGGAAGGGCTGGGACAATCCAGCATCTTTGGCATAATTAAATGTACATTAAGCACCTTGGGAAAAATGTTGTCAGCTGGCACTCTATAAACAGGAATGAGTTGAATTAAGTTGATTTTAGGGCCGCCATCTTTATAACCCTTTGAGATGTAATCAGTAGACAGTCGTGCTGCTCTCCTGTTGGAAAAGAACCAATTTTAAGTACATAACCTGGATATTACGGCCTTTTAAAGCTAAACCAGGATGAAACCTACTTAAAGTTAAGGTAAAGGCTCTTAGATATGGAGGGCCTTAGGTGCCAAAATGAATTAACTTCCTCAAAAATCAACTACAACTGATTGTTTGAATAATAATTTGGTCCGGGAGCAAAGCTCAAATGACTCCTGTTTTAAAGACCTCACGGTGGTTGTGTGTAAGTATCTGTATTTATTTTAAAATCCTTTTACTTCTCAAGAATGTATAACCCATTTCTTAGGCCCTGTGGCATGAGTTTTTCTAGGTAGCAAGACAAGGTTTTATTTTTATAGTTTTGTGTATTCAAAGGTTTATTGAACACTTCTAAAGCATATTAAAATCACAGTAAAGTATGCAGAAGCTACTATACAAAAAGACTTGGGCCAGTTGGTGCGATTAGAACCATGTCAGTCAGTCAACTTGCTAAGAATGAGCACCAGTGGGCCAAAAAAATCCTGACATTAATATCCCGTAGAAAGGCATGCAGTGACCCCCTCTCTTTCTGTTACACAGCCATTCCTCAGCTGCATCACATAGTGCAAAGAACACATGCCTCTGCTGTGTCTCGGTGTCATATACATCTATACCTACTACAGATTAATTACACTTGTGCACACTGTTTGGTACCAGATGTACATTTTTTGCATTTGCATTTCAATCACAAGGCTAAAACCAGTTCCATATTCTGCACTAATCCCAGTATAGACTATGTATGCTTCCCTGTCCAGCTGCTGCAGTTGTCCAGCCATCCATGCAATGGATCTGTCTCTGCTCCTCGGATGAGAATGCCACGAAAAGAAGTCTATATTTAGACTGAAAACATAAATGAAATAAACGAGACCAACAGCTATTTAGATGTGAAACTGTATTGCATGTTACTTCTCCATTTTTTGCCACTGCAAATTTCCCCCTCATAACAAGTCGGAATTCTACGGCACTGACTTAACTAAATTTGATCTAAAAATTGAGGCCTCGGCTCTGTGACTGATTCAAATTGGTGTTTCTGATGGGCCAAAGAGATGCATTTGTATTGCTTGTTTGCTATGCCAGCGTAATGGGCATAGCAATTAAGCCCATCTGCTGACTTTGGGAGAGAGATCTGGTAAATGGAGAGCTTGTCAGTCAGTCAAGGCTTACAGTAGGACACGACCATTCAGGTCTACTCAGTACTTCCTATGTTTTATATTTTATGCACATTCACTTGCTTCTGATAAGAGTGTTTTTATGTACTGCATAGTAAATGTCATAAAACATTTTTATTTTTGTTTCATATATGTATATTTTATATATAATTTTTAATTATTCATAATATGATAGTATGTGATAGTGCCACCAATGCCAGTGAGAGGGCACTGATGCTGCTAAACACTAAACTAAATGACTAATGTGTGCTTATATAGCTAGTAAATGGAAAATTAATTTTTAAAGACATCAGATTTTTTGCGTACATTTAACACATACAGTTTACTTACTTTGCAGTCAGACGCGATTACTCATAGGCTATGCAGTGACACCCTGAGCACTGAGTAACTCTAATGAATCTTCTGATGCACAAACAAAGGAGCACATGAAAAAATGGAAATGTTGCTTACAGATGATTTGATTTGAGTTCCCTGTGTTTATTATTCCGTCACCAGAAAGGTTATTGTATTCAAATGGCCTAGATGTTATCCCTAATAATATTAGCAGGGGCGACACACACACACACACACACACACAGAGTGCACCAACTGTAGCCTACAGACATTGCAGTTGCTCATTGCATGAGCCACTAACAACAATTAATCCCACCACTTCAGTTCTCTCCAAAAAAAATTACATGCTTGTATTATTTTGATGTACTGTAACTACTGACTTTCCGTACTTCCTTGCTCTGAAAATGAGGCATCCGACTCAAAATGTGCTTTCATCTGAGACGACTGTTTATGTTGGTGATGTCACTTTCAATTGCACTGCCTTTCCCTCTGCAATTATCTACGGCTGTGGCCTTTGTTTCTGTGTTTAATTCCTCCATTCATTTGAATCAGACCTCCGTCTGCTGCTTTCTGCAGAGTCCTTATTGGAGAAAATGAATGGATTGGAGGTTTTAATTAGGAAAGAACAGACCTTGGATTAGGTCACCATTAGTCTTTTCCTGTCTGCCCTACTATTTCTTACTGCTGTAAATAGAGCTCGGTGATATGGCCCAAAAATGTAATCTTTTTTTTTTTTTTCCTTTGTCACATGATGATTTATGACTTCAGTCAGGTTCAGTCATTTTACGGTGAGTCTTTATACAGCATTACTCTTTTTTGGGGGGGAGGCTCAGAATCAATTGGACCAACTAACTTAATTTTAAACATAAGGATTGTTTTTAATACTTGGATAAAAATCCTTTCACTCAGTGAGTACTTGGACGTCACCACATGCACTTCCATTGAGATAGATTAGATTCTTTAGTTCTTCAACATTGTTCACTGTCTTTCTGAGAGCAATGTGTTTTCTTTAGCCTAATGATGGCCTCTAGCACTTGTATCAACATTTCTTTGGGCTTTCTATTTAAAATTACAATGAAAAGCTATAAAAAGTTTATTTTTTTTAAGTTTATCAGCTTCAGATATTTCTGCTTCACCTTCAAGAATGGGGGGTTGTACATTTTTGAAGCCATGGAACCAGGCCTCAACTGGCCACCAAACTTTTAAGTGTCAAACAAATTTTCAGCCTCTGAAAATGGGGAAGTGTATATAAAAATGTCTTCCTACGCAGTTAATGCAAGAACCCTTTGAATTAAAACTGAAAACCTGCCCCTAATTGGGTGTTTCTGTCCTATTTTCACCGTTTAAATTTTAAACTGTTCTGCAATTTCTGCTAATGCCAGCTATATCTTTTGGTGCTCATAACTTTTATACTTTTGAAAATATTAAGCTTTTGAACATTTCTACTGGTCATATCTTCTAAACCGTGGACTCCAGAGACATGAGCCTTGTGCCAATATATCTTCAGACACTCATGGCGAAAGAATTTTTCGATACTGTGTACCGTTTTCCCATGAATTACGTTTGTTTCAGGATAGGAAATCTATCCTCTGAGATTTCAAACTCTGGAATTTAAGCCGTTTTTTCTCTTGTCATATCTCTCTTTGGGATTAATGCCGGTTTGGCTCACTGAGATTAGCAGGCACCCTGATAGTGGGCGGTGCAGCTTCGAATCCCACCCGTTGCCGCATGTCTTCCCCACTCTTGCGCCCTCTGTTTTCTTGTCTCTCTTCAGTGTAACCTTTCACAAAAAGTCATCTTCAGCAGATAGTTCCACTTCTTCAGCTGTTTTCGGCGCACGATTTCTGCTACACGACATTCACCCCACATTTTCGCAGGAATTGCAACTTTTTCTAGGGTCTATTGGATGTTTAGATGATATCAAGGTCTAGCCTACTTTGACTAGGTTCTACAATTGTCTATAAGATGAGAGGTTATAAGGCTTTAATTTATCATCACTTTCAAAATCACCTTCCCCCGTTGCAGCTGTCACTTTAACGACTACCATTCCTTAAAGACTATCCATAAACACTAAGTATTATTTGGTACAGGAGTTTCTTTTATTTTTCAGTTTTGTTGTCATTCTGTTTTTGTTCATGGATTAATTGGGGTTATCATACAGATGCTTTGACTTCATCCAAAGCCTTTTCATTTCAAGGAAATATGTAATTATCTCTTGAAAAACATTTATTGTGTCTCCTGGAGAAAAAAAATCCTGCAGAACTTTGAACTCTAACTAACTCTGCAGAGACCTGGAACACCATGTTTGGCGCTGTTTATTTGTTTTGACAGCAGTGGAGATGTTTGGGGTCATAGATGTGGGCCAGACCCTCCACTCACATCCTAAAAATGTTAGCTAGATAACCCCTTCTCCTGACCTCTGCTTGTCAAAAGCTTTTAGTGTTGCTTTTTTGCAAACACATGCCCGCTGAAGATATTCGTTGTGCACAAACGGCCAGGACCAGAGGCTTATTTGTGTATGAGACAGAGTTGAAAAGTTCAGCTTAAAGACACGACCTTAACTAGCACTGTTATTATTTAAAGGGAGGTTAAAAGAATGCAGTTGTACAATGCAGTCTGGGAAGAAGCCAATCAATATACAGAGAAAATGCCTGTAGATCCGCCACGTGGATGCCATCTATTGCTGCCAAAAATGGAAGGATAACGCTGTTCAGTTGTGAGACAAATTGTTTATACTGATGGCATAGATACAACATAAACCTTAACAAAATGCTGCTTTCACTCAACTTCTTGTGTGTATTCTTTTGGACCAAATAAGAAAATCTTAACCACAAGTCAGAAAGTATTTCATTATTGTTATCATGGGTCATGTCTGGTTCTTTGCCTACTCAGTGTTTAGAGGGGAGCCAGACAGCCGATTTACATTCCAGCTTGATTCACTGTGAACTAAAAAGGCAGTAAAGGTCAAAATCAGCTATCTGGAGCTCTGAATGTGTTAGCAGGAATTTGCCTTTTACAAGTTCCTTCAAAAGTATAGACTCTTTAATCGTCTCCCTCTTCGTTGAATGAAACGTAAACTCAAAAAATAGCTGACTGTATATTTGTAAGGGCAGATGTATGCAGAGATTTTCAAATGAATGATTATCGCTGCCCCCAATTAACCCCCAGTTTATGTGAGTGAGTGGTTTTTGTTCAGTTTCATGTTTCAGAGGTTCAGTTGTCCTTTTGAGATTAAAACAATGTGTGGTCCCGTAAAGAGCTCTCACCATTCTTATCTGGCAGGCTAAGTAAACACAACAAGACAGTTTGGAAGGTTTATGTGAGTGGGCTAAAAAGGTGACCTCGTTTCCTCTGGCTGTAGTTCAGATTTTTAGGACTGTGTTTATAGCTACCCGGTATATTAATCCTTTAGCAGAAACCTTGGTATCATCTGCCAACTCATTATGCACAGAGCTCCCAGAAGAGATTGTCCCTTGTTTTCATGCATGCTGTTCAGCTGTGATTGTTTACTTGCTTTGTTGGGACATTCCCACCTGAGCACACACAAGCACTTTAATACCAATGTATTCCATACAGATAGGAACGAGAAAGCGTTATATCATTTAAAAGCCAAAAATCAAACATGGTATGGTCTACATGAGGTTGCAAACTGCAACGATAATACCTTTTGCATATTTAAGTGATGAAAATTCTCTAATCCTGTAAATAAAAGCTACCTTTATTTTATATTAAACCCAACATTCTCAAAACGAAGCTCTCCAAAGGGACGTTTCACTGCCTGAACAGTGAGGCTGGCAGAGCTTGTCTGCTCAATCATTTTATCATATAGCCCGGATAAAATAAATGGACAGACAAGCTGAATTACATCCTTTAGGAAATGGGCTCAGAGATTATTAAGGGAACAGGATGGGTCATGTTATCTGTAATGTTATCAGTTAAATGTTCAGCAGAGCTGATGTCTGATTAATGAGTTTCAGGAAATATTGCCAGCTGGGTCTGGGACGTTAAGATAATCAGATTTCTAAACTAAGAGTCCAATAACTGATGTTATCAACACTTTTTATATAGCCACCATGCTTATTTGCTTTGGACTTATGGATGAGTTTTATATGAGTATTGCATTAAATGAAGAACAGAATCTCATTATTTGTCAAACTTATACAAAAGAGCCTGATTTAAGTAAAATAAGTGAACAAAGTAAATGTGGCCTCAATTAGCTACTCATATACTGAATATATGGCTCTAGGAAAATGTATGAAATGACATTTTGTGGTCAGGCGGTTATTGTGGGAGATGAAATTGACGCCCAGTAGTGGTTTAGTCCTTAAGATCATTCCTATAGCACTTAATGTATCTACATTAATGTGGCAGCACCACAAGGTGGTTGTTTTTCTAATAGCAAAACATATGAGGAATTGCAAATTCATTTTAGTGTAATTTGCTTTTTATGTTCATGCATAGTTGACTCCAGCTATTTGTCCTCCTTTGGGTGCTTGTTTATTTACTCCATAACTCAAATACTTCTGTAACAGGAATATTGTTAAATGTGCGTTTCCTGGTCTCCCGCAGACCACTGAGCAGTCACCAGCTCTGTGAACCTTATTTAAAGCGTTAAATCACGTTTACATACTGAGCAACTGGAGCAACATGGCTCTCATGGTAATAAAATAAAAACTATGTATAAAGTTTCAGTGCAAACAGGGTTTTGTGCACTACTGTGTTAAAAGAAAGAAATAATTTATATATGTGTGTGTGTGTGTGTGTGTGTGTGTGTGTGTGTGTGTGTGTGTGTGTGTGTGTGTGTGTGTGTGTGTGTGTGTGTGTATGTGTGTGTGTGTATGTATGTATGTATGTATATGTATAAGAAAACACAAATTCTGTTTTCACAAACAGATGCTCGCAAACTTTTATTTCCATTATAGATAAGTTGGAGATGAAATACATGTGAAATGTTACCTGACACACAATGGGTACCCTTCATGCATCTCGGTATCCCAATTTTTATTCTGACAGATTCTTGAGGTATTCCATGTCATTGGGAGAAGCTGAGCACATTGGACATTTGCAGAGTAGAGCTGCTGCTCAAGTCTGGGCAACTCCCACCACTTTTCTAGGTACACACAACCCATAGATATTATATCTTCCAAGACCTGGGAATGCTTCAGGATACCTTTGAAGGACTTGGAAAGATTTGCTGAGAATAAGGCTGTCTGGAATACCATGCTTAGCCTGTTGCCAAGCTATGACATCTATGACATCTGCATATTAATGGTGAAAGCAAAGAGCAATGTTACCGGGTGACTATGGATTCACTTGTTTTTCTCTGTTTTGTTCCCTTTGCTTTCCCTATTTGCTGTCTTTCTCTGTGAAACATCTATGTGCACGCACGCACGCACACACACTCACACCTCGACACACACACACACACACACAGGAATGCAGCTGAGCCTCTTTGAGCACCAACAGCTGTAATGGTGTGATAAGGTAGCAAAAATCCAACGCTGGGGTTTATTTCTTTAGGCATGGTCAGAATCCCAGTGTGACAGAGGTTTCTGCACTGCAGAGTTACATGGCTACCAAGCCCATGTTTATCATTCCTCAAACCTTTGTGTCCTTCTAAATGAAGACCGGTAACATCGGCTGAAATATTTTCCACAGGGCCTCCAATCAAAGAACATCTCGATAAGAGACAGGAAAGAAAGAGAGAAGGATGTAGGAAAAATAGTGTGTTAAAAAATCCTGACGAAGGCCCATTTCCATTTCCACCATGGTGACAGTGATCTATGTTTCCTAGTGGGCAATACAGTTTTTCTCCTTCTGTCCTTTATCTCAGATAGACTATACAGATAGTGAATACATCAGTTCAAGGAATGAATGATGAGCCCCCACCCTTACACCACCTCACCCTACCAGTTGTGCTTTATCAAGGACATTCAGGCTAAGAAATCAGTAGAAATCTCTGACTGTTGGTTCAGATCTCTAGATTCATATATGTCCAAATTCCTTTGGAAAAATAAGCCCCCACGTATAAGCTTAAAAACACTACAAAAGACCAAGGATAAAGGAGGATTAGAACTACCTAACTTTCAGCATTACTTCTTAGCCAACAGGCTTCAGTTTATCTCAGGATGGCAAAAACATACCCTCTTAGATGAACCTTGGCTAGATGTAGAACAAGCACTTTGCAATAATCTAGAGATTTCAGATCTACCATTTATCAGCTCAAACATCCAACGACATGAATGCTTCAAAAGCATCAACATCAGCTCTTCTCTGACAGCGTGGTGGGAGTTTCTGAAGTTGACAGAGTCTTCATTAATCCCATGCAAACGCACACACCTATCTGGAACAACCCTGACATATTACAAAACAATAATATGATAAACTTTTCAGATTGGAGTAGTAAAGGAATCAAATATTTAGAACATATACTAGAAGGAACAGAATTTATCTCATTTGACAGACTAGTTACACAATATGGGATCAACAAGAAAAGATTTTTAGAATATCAACAAATTAAATCCATAATAAATAAGAGATTTAAACCGGGTCAAGTTGAACTACAAAGCGACACCAAGTGTGGTTCAATTTCTTACTCTTAAAACCCCAAATTACTATCCAAAATATACAGAATGCTTTCTAAAACAGATGAATCAATATCACTTCCTATTGCAAAATGGGAAGCGGATTTATCAGTTAACTTTGACCAAAACTTCTGGTCTCAGATTTGCTTAAAACCTTTCATCTAATTAGAAATCCCAGTCTTCAATTAATTCAATACAAAATACTACATAGAGTGCACTATACAGGCCATCGGATGTTCAAGATGGGCTTTACGTCTACCAACAACTGCTCACACTGCCAAACCAATTCACGGACAATTATATCCACGCTCTTTGGTTCTGTCCACCAGTTCAGAAGTTTTGGCGCGAGATATGTGAAGACTTATCAAAGTGTCTGAAATGTAACATTCCAACTTCCCTTTAGTATATTTGTTGGGCAGCTTAGATAATGTCACTCCGGAAAAGAATATAGCCCATATGGTTTTCACTGCCCTATGCATAGCCAAGAAAACAGTCCTCATGAACTGGAAAAATAAAAATAATCTTAATTCTAACCAATATAGAAATTATTTATTAGATTACATTAGTCTTGATACAGCCTCTGCCACCACATCAGATCAATTTCTCTGGGCTCCTTTGATCAGCTCCATCACCTAGTGGGGTGGGGGTCTTAGTTTGGTCCCACCTTCACTGTTGTGATTGGTGTGGGGTAGGGACAGGCTTAGGGCATCAGGGGGTTCCCCGGGAGCATCTTCCTTGGGGGGCTCAATCCGGGGTAGCGGCCATGGCCAATTAGGGGCTCTGTTGGCTCTTAGGTGACGGTTTCCTCGTGGCTGCGTGCAGCAGGGCTAGGGGAGGGTCTGTGCTGACGGACGTGGGTTACTGACCTGGTAGCCTGGCTGCCCCTGGGTGGATCCGGGATGGGCGTGAGGTTCTGGGGCGCTCCGTCTCTGGGCTGGGGCCCTGGCCAAGCCTCAGGGGCTTGGGTCCTGGTTGGTGTGTTGCGGGGTTGTGGGCGGGTGGGTGTATGGGGCCCAGTCCTGGCGCGGGGTGCCGCCTGTGCATCGAACCACCTGGGGG
The DNA here is from genome assembly GCF_013358895.1 of Oreochromis aureus. Classification (NCBI taxonomy): domain Eukaryota; kingdom Metazoa; phylum Chordata; class Actinopteri; order Cichliformes; family Cichlidae; genus Oreochromis; species Oreochromis aureus. Next base: position 11,387,688 of record NC_052956.1, on the reverse strand, counting down.
GCTCTTCAACTGGTGGGGGAGGTTGTCAAATCCTGCAGGAGATTTCCTCTCTTCAGGAACTCTCTCTGCAGGAGGGGGAGATACAGGAGAGGTGGAGGAAGATCTCAGCCTGGGCGTCTATTGTCTTGTGTAGTCTGGAAGATGAGTGGATGATGGGGTGGGTGCAGTTTTCTCTGTGGTGGGGTCGGGTGGACTGTCCCGGGCTCTGTGGGGCTGGGCGGCGTTGCTGCACTGGGCCCCGGTCCGGATGGGCCTGGGCCCCCCTTCCCTGGCGGGTTGCAGAGTATGGGGGTGCCTACTGGGGTCAGCGGGGGAGCTGGCCCCAGGGAGGGGTCACTTGCCCCTCCCTTCCTTCCCTCCCCATCTCCAGCTGCCTCCCTCTTCCCGCTCCACCACAATCACCCACACATGCAGGGCCTTGGGGTAGGGGTGTGTCACCAGGGTGCAGAGGAGACATCCCCCCCCTCTGTCCCCTTCTGGCTGCCTCTGCCTCAATTTTATCCCACAACTTAGACATTCACATTACTCACACTCTCATTACACATACATATAGGATCTTGGGGGTGGGCACGCTACACGGATTCCAAATTACCATCAGGGTATACACCTCACCCCTGGCGTCGTTGCCCACCTCTCAATTTTAAATACACGTAGACATTGAGGGCTAGCAGGAGGGGCTATACGCTTACCTGCTGCTCTGGCAGGTAGCTCCATGCCCTCCTGGGTTTTAAATGCACCTTAGAACACACATACATCAACACTACATATGAGCGGGTGGAGGGAGGTTTGGAGTCTTCCTACACCCCCGTTCTCTGCGGCCTGCTGGAGCGGGGGGGCTAGGAGGAGGAGTTGGCCGTCCGACTGGGGTCTGGAATGTGGGGCCTCCTGCTGCTGCGGAGTCGGGCGGTCTGCTTCTCCCACCGCAGGGGAAAAGGGTAACATCACCTGGGTCTGGGCGCAGTTTCCCCTCCAGGGGCAAGGGTACCTAGACCCGGGGGCTTAGATCGCTTTGGGGGAGTGTGATTGTGTGTACAGTGTCTCTTTATGTCCGTCTCCACGTTGGGTGAGTGTTGAGTAATTGTATATGAGAGCATGAGGGTGGGAATAGATGTTTGTATCTGTGGGTGCCTGTTTGTCTGTGTCTATATGTCAGGTTGGGTATCAGACGCCACCTCTCTGGGGACATCTCAGGCCCTCCAAGGTTTTGAGGCCCATCTCCCCCACCACTTCCCCTGCCGGTGGCAGACGCCCTCAGACATCGGTGCGTTGGTGGTTCTTTGTGTCCGGGTGGGCGCCCAGGTACCCACCGGCTCACTCCTTGGCGGCTGCTTATCGGGGCCTGGAGCCTGGGGCTCGCTCGGGCCACTCGGGGATGGGGTGCCTCGGCCTCTCGGCCCGGGGCTCGGTCACTCAGGCACAGCTGGCTGCCGGCGGAGCTCACGGGCACGTCACTGCAACCCCCGGCTTCTGCTCGCGGCTGCTGAGTGACCCCTCATCTGGGACTCTCCTCAGCTCTTTCTGGGATAGCAGCGGCTGCCCTCTGTTGGTCTTCCTTGGTCTCTTGTGTTCTCTGGGGCCTCTGGATGTCTGGAGTTTTGATCTCCTCCATACCTGCTTCATGCCCTGGAGGATGGGGCAGTGGCCCCCACACCCTCTAGCAGATCATTACATGAAGGAACCTTTTTAAAAACAAAGCGTCCATGCTCACAGGTGCACACACGGGTGATCACACACACAAACTACACCCTTTTGGCTCCTACCTCAAAGCACACTGTGCGCTGTCGATCTCACGTGCTGCACAATAATGTTTAATATTTAGTATTTACTGTCATATTCCCATATATCATTGTGATGTTGTTTATTACTCTCGTTTTCTTCTGCTTGCTTTCTTTTTTTCTTAACAGGTGATCCAGGTGATCGATATATGTATTTTTGTCTGCTTATTCTGTTGGTTTTGGTTTTGCCCTTCTCCCCGTCCCTCTTCTCAGCTGTTTTCTTTCCCTCTTTCTTTCTCCCTTTTCTTTCCACCAGTCAAGTCTGTCCCGTATTCAGCAAGTGAAAATAAAATAAACAATAAAGGTGAATCAAATGGACCATTACGGCAAGGCTGGGATGGTCCATTTGGTAAAAAGTAAATCCGTTGGGCATCTTTCTTCGCCTTTAGACAATAATTCTGATGGCAAAAGAACCAAACGGGACAGGTTAAAAAAAAAAGAAAAAAAAAAAAAAAAAGAAATCTCTCACTGTTTTAGTCAGTTTACATTGAAACAATGTAAACCCGAGGATTCCTTAATAAATTTAATGCATTCTATATGTCAAAAATAAAAAAGCAAGAGATCATGGATTCATGGGTTTTCTCCATGAGCCATAGTTTCTCCCATGAAGAAACACCCCACACTAAGCCACTGCTGCTCTGGCAATGCTCTGGACGGCTATGGACCGAGCTCGCCACACCCACCTACTGATTCAAGGTTTGACACATAACTACTAAAAATTCTGACAATGAGGCCTTGGCGTAATGCCGAGAAAAGCCATTGATAGATTTGATCAGAAATACATATTACTGTAAGCATATACGAGTTGCATTCATAAAAAGTTAACAAAAAATCATTTAACCATGTTAGCTGTCTTAAAGCGATTGGAGAATTTTCTTGAAAGTAGATATCACTTTTTACTTTGCGGCACACTCGGGAGGTAGAGGATACAACAAGCTTTAATCTGTGAGATTTGTTTATGTCTTCAACCTGTCAGGGCTGTTACTAGCTGTTATTAAAATTATAAAGGTGACATACTTTTGAAGATCATTCAGATGTAGATAAAACAACTGCAGGTGGGATGTGGGATGATCAAAAGTGTCAGTGTATGACAAAAGATCAAAATGCTGGGTACTTTGTTGTACACATGCTAGATCCACTATGTCACAACGTAAACTGTTAAAGTTTCATTTGCTATTTTTACATCTATTAATTAACTGATATGTTAATGAGGGGGGGGAAAGGGGAGATTTTAGTAACTTAATGTGGTGGTGCTTCCTAAAACCTTGTATTATCTCAGGTGAGCTTTCAAGTAAATGTTTCAGAAGCATTTTTTTGCCATAAAACCTCAGTCACGTCATGTTTGACCTGTGCAAAAATAGTGCCATAATTTCCTCTTGTCACAACATGTAATTTTCCAGTTTACCCGACATAAGAGGTGCCAGCCTCTTATGGAACATTAAGCTATATGCTAGCGATTAAATAGCAGTACCCTGCAGGGTCAAACTCCCAGCCTTTTGTCAAGATAGCTGTAATTACACAAATATTTCACTGGACACATATCTGTTTATGAAAGACATGCACACACAAAGATGCACAGGAAACACAGTGCTTCCTTGCAAGTTTCAAGCCTCCCTGTCTCTATCTTAGGCCTTAATGTTCCTCCAATTACCACCAATTACCGCTCTCACCACCGGCGGATAGCAAAAAGATTAACACTGAAATGCCAAAGTCATTGGGCTGCTTATTGAATGCAACACTCTTCTATCCCGGCGTGCTGTTCTTATATTGATTTTCAAAAGGCGACGCTGCTGATCCATGAAGGCAACATGGTGGCATATATTAGAGCCATTTGAGCCAATTAGAGTGATGTATGTCTCGGCAGCCAGTGGTGCCATAGTCAGCGACACACTTGAATGGAGACACCCTCCGTCATTTTTCAGAGTAATTAGAAAAACATCACATGCCATGAGTAGAGTATGCACAGACACACAGATACCAAGGGAGAAAGAGAGACGACTAACAGCAAACGCTATTTAATGTTGATTTATGGTGCAGATTTTGCCCGAATAACTCGCATCACTTATCTTCATTTAAAGAGGATAGACATCTTATTTACAAGTCAAATCATGGATGATTTACCTGGCAATATTTAGCAAGAGTACCTCCACAGCTAGTTGAGTTAGAACACCAAGCTTTACATCATATCTGTAGAGGATGCTCTGAAGCAGCTGCAGGTCCCTGGAAGTTGCAGTGCAGACTAAAAGGAGCTTAACTCAAGCAACCAAGCTTGCTGGGCCTATTTCAGAGAAAATTAGGGTGTGTGACAGTTGTGTGTGCGTGTGGTACATACATCCTATTTTTCTCTTCAGTGCTTCCCTGGACATGATCATTTTTGCCCACTTAAATCCTCACCTACAGTGTCATACACAAACAGCAGCTTGGTGCTACATCCCTGTGTTCTTTATGCATGGCTGTGCATACGCACATGTGTGTACAGTCAGGGTGAGCTGGTCAGGTCAGTCGCCTGAAACCACTGCAGAATGATAAGTACACACATGAAGACAGTGGAAAGGCAGAAAGGTGGGACTGGTGGTAAAGTAAAAACCAAGGATGGCTGTGCAGGATCCCAACAGGAAATAAAAGCAGGTACTAGAGTTCTAGGCAAATTTGGTACATGTCAAGACCTAACCACTAGAACCACAGAAACTACACCTGTACCTGTATGTTTCTTTCACTGATTGGTCTCTATAAACTCAGGAACAGGAGGATCATCAACAGATCCAAGAGGAGGATAGACAGAAGCCAACTATGGAACTGGCTAAGGAACAGGGAATGCCTTGGTTGACCTACCTGGAAACAGATTTTGAAACATGGCAAGTATTGACAAGCCCAGAAACAGAGGACTTGTTAGTCTATCCAGGTAAAGCAGATGTTTCAGCCGAGCAGCTGGGGTTGGAATAAAACCAACAGGCCAGCTCAGGGGGACTTAACAGAGTGATGTGAAGGCTTATGGTAACCACGCGTACCTGGTATGCTGGCAGGAGGGCTCATTGCTTTGGTATAAAAACAGACAGGAGGCTAGTAGGCCAGTTTGTTTCCAAGTTATCAGGGAGATTAACTTGGAGTTAGTGAGCCGAAGGCTGGCAGACATATGAGCTGAAACAGGCACAGAAATAGCAGGCTGGAATATTGACAGAGGTCTGCTAAAGGCCTGTTACCTCATCTTAAGATTAGCAACCTCAAATGATTTGTCATCTATGGAGTGGCATGGGTCTCTGTTCAGTGTCGGCGTGGTACTTTAGAATATAATGCATAGGGCTCAAACCCACTAGACTACTGGACTTGACTCAAGGCCTGGAGTGATAGAGTAACAAGACAGCATTTAAAACACACAGCTTAAAAAGAAACACACAGGAAAGAATCTATTTTCAAAATAAAATGGGCAATAACACTAAGAATGATCAGACTAATTCAGCTAGACAATATACACCCAGGCTTAACACCACAATTACAACTTTATCTACTTTTGTGAAGATTTCAGTAGTGCGTAACTCTGTACTTTAAGAGTGGTGTACATATAATGACCTTGTTGGATTCGAGTTGTCTGTGTCTGTATCCTCAAATAATAAACATGCATAAAGAGAGAGATGACAAGAGGGACTGACACATGAAAATAAAGTGGAATAAAAGCAGGCCCCTCGTATGATGGGTGGACCTGTGTTTTCTATGAATAACAAATTGAATTAGAGCAATGTCCTCAGCTCTAATAGGGTATCTGTGTCCTGTTACATCTATTTACCTGTATCTGGTTCTGTTTTACTGTTTATAGAACTTGAGGCTACTTGGTACTGCTTTTATCAGCCTCAGGTCAAACTGCTAGGGTTAGGGTTAACTGGGAAGTTGTTGTTGTTTTTTTTAAGAGCTACAGTGCTGGAAGTTTATATTATTTTCTACAAATGATATTTATATCCTTAGATCCTTTATATTATTAGAGTCGTTCTAAACAGGTTCCAGCTGTTGCTGTAAATGTAACTTGCTGCTGTTGTCCTCTTAATGCGAGAGGTCTTTAAGTGATAGAGGACAGGAGCAGGATCTTTCTATATGAAATTAGAAAAATATAACAACTTTAATATACTGGCTTCATACTATATGTGCAAAGTTACTGCCCCTCCATGTGCATAGGCATGGGTTTTAATTCCCTTTATTTTTTCCCACCATTTTTTAAGCTCTCATGACTTCTTAGGTGAAATGAGCTAGCCACATGAAATTTTTTAGTATTGAGAATACATTTAGGCCCTTACCAGCTGAAACATCTAGTGTTCCAGTGGTTGGTTCTATTACTCTCTGTCATAGACATGAGTTTAGCTATGGAAACTATGGTATATCCCTTGTTATTGGTGTTTAAAGTTGCTAAAGTTTTGCATAGCGTCATTAGGTATGGTATGGTTATTCTACATAAAAATACAGCTGATTCTGAGAGTGTCAGGTGGGAGGTATCTCATTAATTTTTGTCATGGAATTGCCCATTTGACAACCCATCCATCCATCCATCCATCCATCCATCCATCCATCCATCCATCCATCCATCCATCCATCCATCCATCCAATTGCTCACTAGTACTAATCTGGATGGTAGCAGCCTAAGTAGAGATGTCTAGACCCCTCCCTCTCCACAGCCACACTCCCATCTCTGTTGGGTGGAGACTGAGGCATTTTCAAGCCAGCTGAGAGGTGTAATCGCTCTTCAGCATGTCATGGGTCTACCTCAGGTCCCTCTCTCAGTAGAACACATCTGAAACACCTCATCCAGGAGGCCCCGAGGAGACACTGATGTCAAGAAACAGTGGTTCTAATCTGAGACCCTCCTGAATGACTGAGCTCATCGACCTGTCTTTAAGGGTGACCCCAGACGCCCTATGGAAGGAGCTCATTTTCACTGCTTATATCTGCAATTTCATTCTTTCGCTTACTAACCACACAGGTCACGGCCTCAGATGAAGGTGGGAACATAAATATACCGATAAATCATCAGCTTGTCTTTCACGTTCAGCTCTCTCTTCGCTATCACCGCAGACAGAGCACTAATCCATCTGTCAATCTCCCCCTCCACGCTGCACTCACTTGTGAATAAGACCCTGAGATACCTGAAATCAGTGGGCACAGCATCTTTTTCCAGGTAAGAAACATGGCCTCAGATATGGACGTTTTAATTCTCATCCTAGCTGATATTTTCTCTTTTAACCTCATCGTGTCGCCTCTCTCGTTTGAAAGAATTGGTTCAAATGACAAAAACTGACTAGTATTTTCTTAAAAATGTGATTCATTTGATAATTCATAGACCTGCAACCAACCCTACAGCAACCATTTTTCCTCATTGTCCTCGTTCTCACTTCAGTTGGTAGTTGAAAACCAGCAACACTCGTAATCCATTGGGTCTTCTTCATTTCCTTTACTGCCAAGATTATATAAAAGACTTAGTTTGCATTATCAGCATGTTATATTTAGAGTATTTTTACTACTTTTCCTGGCTGTCAGACTGTTATTACTAAGAGGAATCTGACATTGTTATAGTATATTGCTCTCATTCAGTCATTTGTGTCATTTTTGCGACACTGAGACTTCGATTAATCTTTTAAAACAACAAAGTCACACAAGAATGCAAAGCAACACAGGGCTTTAGAGCAAATTTTAATATCTCATATGCAATGTTAAAAATCACATTGTTGCTGTAAGTACCCTCTATTAATGAGTCTAGAGGTATAAATCTATTGGGCACAGATGCAGGACCTGACTCTCAGACTTGCACAAAATTCTTCTAATAAGCTATAGCTTTTTAAAGGAGATAATATTCATTTTTATCACAAATCTTACTGGATATTTATGTCAATTTATTTTTTTTAACATTATTGTTGATTTTCCCTTAATGTAAGTAAATTCAAACATCTACTTTTAAATTCACTGCCTTGCTCCGTGCTTCTTCGTGCTCTTCTTAACCTAGACAGACCTTGTGTCTCTTAAAACAGAACACCAAAAGAGCTTTTAATCATTGGTAATTGAAGACCCTGCTGGGAGTAAATGAGCCTTAATCTGACAGCTGAGTGCATACCATTAGCACCAGGGGCTTAGGCATTTGGATGGCACATTTAGTGCGATGCAGATAGAAGCAGGATTTATAGAAGTGTCAGTAACTGTGCAGTTGTGTTCGCAAGTTCCTCCACTTGTTTTGTAGGATTTCTCCCTGTGGGAATTTTACCTCAGGCTTAACCTACTTGTTTTTATGCAACTCTGTCCTCAGATGCACTTCTGTAATTTAATTGGAAAGATTGTAAAACAGATCTTTCTGTTGATCTAACTCATCATAAATCACATCTCATAATTTGAATTCCCCGTTTCCTTCACTCTCCATGGAAAAAAATACGTACATATATTCAGATAATGCATTTTCAGTCCAGAAGTTGTACCTATCTATTTTTCCCCACATGCACGGTATGAAGTAAAAATCTTTCTGACTTGCATCCAATTTGGCTGATAAGCTCAGGCTGTTTTTTTTCCTCAGATGAGAACTGCCCCTCCGTCAACTTAGGAAGTAATGGGATTGAAGAGCAAGTGTGAATTAAAAGATAAGATAAAATTCATACGATAAAGTTTATTTCATTTTCAAAACATTTTAAAAAGGTCATGAGAAAGATAAACCTGTCATATCTGAAATTATAACTTGGGCTGAAGTAGAGATTAAAATATGGAGAAGTTTACCTGCTACATAACCAATAATAGAAAACAAAATTCAGTGATCACGTATAGTAAATTCATATAAACACCTCGATCTCTTAGGTTGGTTTTCCCCAAGCCTGTAATGGAAATAAGCATGGCAACACTTGCAACATCGAAGTGTGCTTGCTTGTGTGTATCATTTCCACATGGCTGATGTGTTGGGGTAAAAGCTTTACAACCAAAAATGGTCATTTTTGCTATTTTTGTGAAGTTCCATGTGACAAAGCAAAAACAGCTCCTCGATGGATAAAGTTAACTGGAGCTGCTGGGAAATGGAGACTTAAAAGAAAGGACACTCTGTGTGTGAGAAGTGAATTGTAGTGTATTTGCATGTATAGAGAGCAAATGAATACTCTACTGTTCAGCTGATCATCTTTTTAATCCCATTGTATCAACAGGTTCAAAATGATACGTATTTCTGATGACATCCAGCACCGACTATAGGTAGAAATCAGCTTTCAAACCACTCAGGTAAGGCTAGATTTATTGAACCTTGAGAAGACGTTGTTAGGCTCTCCGTGGAGACTCAGCAGTCCCTAATATGCAAGCAGGACAAAATGAAAAGCAAACAATTTGACCATAATGATGTTTTATAAGGTTAAGGGTAAATAGCCTAAATAGAGCCTAAATATAAAGAGAAAGCTTTTATGTTTTATGTAGAATAATTAGTTTTGCATTTTACTCTTAGGATTCTGCCTGACTGGATAAGATTTTATTTAAAAGATAAAAACAGGTTCTGAGATTTTACAGTTGTTGAGCTAATAGAAGAAAAACACTTTGTGTGTTTCACTGAAAGCTACACTGCTTTGTTGGAGGCAGTAAAGCACAAAAAGCTAGGGTGGATTTGACTGACAAAGACCTTTTAACATAAATAAAAGAAAAGAAATAACAAATTGTGTAATGGTTTTATAATATATGATTTATATAAATATTACAAACCATGCAACAGACTGGTGACCTGTCCACGGTGTACCCTGACTCTTGCCCTATGATAGCTGGGTTAAGGACCCACCCCACTGCAACCCTGAACTGGATAACCAGAAGATAATGGATGGATGGATGGATGGATATTGATATTTTCACTTTTCCAAACTGGTTATGGTTAAATAAAAAAAAATAAATAAATAAAAAAAAAGTCAAAACAATTTCCTCCCTCTCCATGACTTCTGCAGCCCCCGTAGTGTTGGAGGTTCTGACCTGGCGTTGGATTAGCAGGTTCTTAGTCAGCGCGACTACAGATTGGGATTGACTTCGTACTCTGACCCATCCTCTTACTGCTAATTGGTTAACCCTCTAATCCAGTTTGCAGTCAGCTATAACACCCATTCAAAGGCAGCTTGACTGTTTGGCTAAAGCTCAGCGTGCTGCACCAAGAAACTGCTGGCAGTCAGACTCAGTGTCGGTTCATTAACAATGAGTGGTGAGAATACACAGATACTTGGTTGACACATTTGTGTGGGAGGACTGTAATAAACAGTAAACTTGTACTCGGATTAAGTGACAGATGGAAATGTGGAGCCTGTGTAATGACTTCTTTTGAGGTCAGATCACTTTCTCTGATCTTTCAGATCTGTTATCCAGATCCTGTGATTATTGTTCAAGACATCAACATAAAAACTTAGATTTTCATTCTACTCATACTTATTTTTAGATAATCATTAAAACACAAAAGCTGTTGAAAGAAATGCATTTTGTTTAGAACATGAAGAAAAGTCATTTAAAGCACTCCATATTTGAACTTTCCTATTTTAGTTTTGGTGGGAAAGATTTTGCAGGATACAGACATTTAATAAGAAACTTACATAAGTGAAACACAGGATGGAACCTATTATGATCGAGTTTACTCAACTATCTATAAATGCAAACAAATGTAGTATATAAGGGTTTTACTTGGCAGGATTGTGTCAAAAATGAAATTAATCAATGCAACAATCAAAAAATATATTTCTTCTGTCTTCAGCTCTCTCACCTCAACAAAGAAAGAGAGAAACTGTATAACAAATTGAGAGTCTCTTCTGGTAAATCTCAGTCTATATTAGAGATTTTTCAAATCACGCTATTCTGTTCCAAGAATACTTCCATCCATTTAGAAAATAATTAAAGCTGCAGAAGATCAACATCTGGAATGCAGCTCTCCTATTGCAGTTCTCACATCTCTGTGGTATAGCCTTACCGCCAAACAAACAAAGGCACATGTGCTTACTCTTCATATGAACTAAAGCTTTAAGTTGAAAACAGAAGGGAATTCCTGCTTCAATAGATTTAGCTATTGAAGATATTTTTAGAGCATAGAGTGTTTTAGAGCAGTAGATTTGTTGTGTATAGTAATGTACTGTCCTCCCATTTATATCCAGCTTTTCTAGACTTATTCACTCTCAAAGTACTTTAGACTGCAATCTTAAGATTTTAACTATGCAGATGTATTCTATACACTTCAACTATTGCACATCCACAGCTAATTTAGAATCATCAGTTAACTTCACGTGGATGTCTTCGGAAAACAGGGAGAACAAACTCCACACAGACAGGCCCGAGCCAGGGTTTGAACCAGGAACCGTCTTGTTGTGAGGCAACAGTGCTAACCACTCCAACAGTAGGTTTTTAGAGTTGAGTAGGTTATAGAAAGCTGAGTGTGTATTTCTATAGGATTTTTTTAAAAACCCTGTAACATAAAACCCATCATTCCATTATCAGCACTGACAGTCATATTGTTGGAAATGTGCATGGCTATTTACATAGTGAAAACTATGAAAAAGTATTGTGTTTTTTGAAGCAGGTTAACAATAATGTGTTCGCCTCCAGCAATAATAAATAGAGAAGAGCAGAAAAGAGAGAATGAGGATAACACTGACAGCTGAAATGGATAAAGTCATAATTGGCTTACAAAAGACACCCTTGATGAACTGATTAGCAAGAAAAGACATCAGAAGTAATGGGATGGCCGTCTTTGAGCCAAAACCCCAAGTGTAAGAAATCACACTGGACAGGTAATCTTAATGAAGATAAACCAGTTGCTCGGGGGTCTTAATTACTTCATGTGTAATCTTGTTGTATTGCCATGCACAATCTGCCAGTCTTTCAGTTTATACTAACAGCATTATGCTCAAGGAGAACAAGATACCATATGTGCACGTTGAAGCTGTCAGCTCACATTGAGTTCTCTTTTCTCTCCATTTGTGTCAGGTATTTCCCCCCCATGGCAAAATGGAACAAATGCTAAGGCAACTAATGAAATGGCTGTGCCGGGGACTGAGGTCATAAGCACCCATCAGAATTACAGATTTGCTTATACTACAAGGCAGGAAATGATGGCTGAATAAGAGGGGGATAAATGAGTGGTCAAGGACTAATTAATTGATCTGATGAGTTGTGTAACATGGCTGTGTGTGTGCGTAGGTGTGTGTTTCCATGGCCATTTGGATGCAAGTCTCTGGTCCAAATGTAGGTATGATGGCTGATGGGATAGATTTGTCAGAGGGGAAGTTACAGTAAGTGGTTCCTTAATGGACAGCTGTGGCCTCATCTGTCAACTCTGGACAGAACCTTTAACCGAGGCATGGACTCACACGCATGCACCGTGTTGTTTGAAATGTCCTCTTTTTGGATGTGCTGACACAGCTATTCAATTAACCAATTTTTCAGTGACTACCAGTTCTGATCATTGACTACTCTGGTCAATTATTTGACTAAAATGCCAATTGTTCAGTGGATTGAAGCTTCTTAAATGTGTGTTTGCTTCTTTACTCTGGTTTATGCCATCATACATTTATTGTATTGACATTTTGGATTGTTTTGCATTTATAAATTTGAGTTTTTGTTCTGTCAAAATGAAATTATTTTATCAAAACATGAGCAATAATGGGTGCAAGCTGACCTAAACCCAGCCCATAAAATCAGCTTCATTAATATTAATGACAATATCTGTAATCTATATCAGACACTGGCAACTTGATAACTACTTCCTGGCTTCCAAGCCAATGAAAACAGGATTAAGATAAGGAACATTATTGGTTTATCTTTACTTTACCAAACTGTGATCGGTTTTGCACCTTGTGTCTCTTGGGCACAGTGTTTGAAAGCTATGCCGTTTGCTCTGCCCCATAATGGAACATTCCATTAGCAAGTATGTCGTATGCCCCTTTGTCTCTTTTTGTTTGTGCATGTTTGTATGTCAAGAGTTGAAATAAAACTCGAGTGAAATAAAACTGTGCTGATAAATGTGCCTCCTGCAGACCCCCCAAGGTGCATTAAAGTGCTGCACTACCAGGAGACCATTTGTCTCTGAGTGGTAAATACACAGTGGAGGCAGAGAAGCGATGGCACGGCAAGCTGTGTGGTCTCTGTCTCTGCTGGGGAAACTGTGCATGAGGTGGGAGGTGTTTTTTTTTATTGTGGTGTGTTAGTGTGAGCCTGTTTGGCTGTATGTTCACAGATTCTCACTTTCTAATTTTCTCTACTGAATAATGTGCTTCATTTGAATCCAAGGTCACGCTGCTTATTAAAACAGAGTCAAATATCTGGAGCCTGGTCAATATTAGCTAGAATTAAAAGAATTCAAATGTCAGGGGGTGAAACGGATTTCTGACTGTAACCTATTCTCCGTAGACGTGGTTTAATGTGGTAAACATCTGTCCTGGCTCCACTGAGCACAAGCTCTCAGTCATAGTATTGCTCATAAAAAGCAAAATAGCTTTCTTTCCTGTGAGCTCAGGAATCCAATGTTTAGAGTTTTAATTTCTATTAATATTGATAGCACATGTTTCTGGACTATGAAACTACAAGCAGCAAATGATTATTTTTGCTTAGTACTTAAACAGGAAGCTGCAGGAAATCACCACTCTCACTCTAGACCAACTTAAACTGTAACATAATTGAAATAATAATGTAATATTTATCTTTATTTTTTATCTTTATAACTCTTCACACAGAGCTGCACTAGTTCCCTTGCTTCTATATACTGAGCTAAGCTAACTGTCTTGGGGCTGCAAGATCATGTTTAACACATTTGGAAGCCTGTTATTAATTTTATTCAGCTCTTGCCAAGAAAGCTAGTTCTCTCTGCTTCTGCTCCCTGTGTTAAGCAGCCTTAACTCCTGTGTTGTGTTTCCTACCTTGATATGCTGTGTCAGGCCTTTACATTTGTCACCTTCAGTTTCTGCTTGTTTATTTGCATATCTCCCTGCCTTCAGTTTTGTCTCCAGTATCTCGTCTACTTGGTTGAGGTGACTGACTTGGCCATTGGAGTATATCTCATTTCTTTGCCTTGAGAAACTCTTGGATTGCTTTTTCTTTGGATCATTATCCATTTGCACTGTGAAGTGCCGTTCGATCAGTTTTGCCGCATTTGGCTGAATCTGAGCAGAGACTACAGCCGTGTACATTTCACAAGTCATTCTGTTACTTTTATCAGCAGTCACATCATCAATAAACACCAGTGGCCCGGTTCCACTGGCAGCAACATCGCCTCCGTGCCTGACAGATAATGTGGTATGCATCTCGCCTTCTCCATACTTTTCTCTTCCCATCATTTTGCTGCAGGTTAATCTTAGATTCGAAATGTCCAAAGAAATTATTTTTCAGCACTGTGCAGAACCTTTTAGATATTTTGTGATAAAGTCTAATCTGGCCTCCTTGCTCTTATATGTAACCGGTGGTTTGCACCTTGCTGTAAACCATCTACAGATCCATTCATTCATAGCAGACTTTGACAATAATATGCCTAACTCACTGAGCGTTTTCTTGACTTTGTTAGATGTTGTGAAGTTGTTTTTTTTGAATTAGTGAAAGAATTCTGTCATTATCCTCTTTAGTCTTTCAGCCCTTTTGATGTTACTGAGCTGGGCAGTGCATTCACTCTTTTTAAGAATTTACCAGATTGGCAATTTCTAAAGGGTTTTCTTTCTCTTTGATAGGCTTATTTTGTTTTTTCAGCCTAATAATGGCCTTTCACTTGCATCTCTTTGGGCCTCATATTTAAAGTTACAGTAAAAAGCTATAAAATGCTAATTCAACACTCTGAATAAACTTAAGACATTATCTCTGCTCTATTTGTCAAGGGATCAGGCCTCACCTGTCTATAATAAACTATGTGAAGTCTGCACTGAATCCACTGTGGTGGTGTACAAAGGTAACATTTAAAAAGTTTGACCTTTTTTTATTAAAGAAATTATTTGTTTGCCATACCGATCACTTATGATTGATGTGCACTGATGTGCAGAATCAGACCCACCAATGATGATTATGAAATCCTGCAAGTAACCTAACCTTCAGTAATTTCTCCATCATATGAGGGGTTTTGGTGCTACTAATAAATCTTTGTTTCCTTGGGAAACTTTAGTTCTTAGTACAATTTTACCTAATTGCTGTTCTTCTCCAAATTATCACCACATGTCTAATGATATATTTTCCAAAATCAGAAGTCAACCATGACAGCTAACGGACAAACTTGATCCAGTTGGTCATTACTGTATAGCAAGAAGCTACTCAACAAGCTTTGCACACCACTCTCGGAGACCCTCGCACAAACATACACACGCTTCTAATAATAATAGGGTGCGACTCCTGAGGAATGTGTCCAGGCAAGCAAAAACACTCTGCTGCTGGTTTGGCAGAAACATACTTCCAAGACTTTTAATTTGCCCTCCTACTATTTACTCCCTCTTGTGCAATCAGGGTTTTGTGCATTTCTATGTATAGCAGGAGACAAGACAACGAGCAGAGCCTATTTATTTACCAGTTGTTTCATTCAGGGGTTGTTGGTGCGTGACTGGGAGAAGCACTCTGGAGACAGTGCTGACTAAAGCAGACATGGTGTGTGGATTCAGCTTAGCTGTAGCCAGGATTCTGTCAGTGGCAAAACCACAATACAAAATGAGTCCTTGTTTTCTAATAACAGTAGAATGCTGCAGAATAAAAGAACAGATAAAGTCCATGTAGCTGCAATATCAGCACACGGCTCGAATACTGTGTAATACTTCACAGAGTGTGCTAATCTATAAAAGGCATGTTTAAACAAAGACTAAAATTAAATCCAGGGCCAAAAATGGGAGCCAAAATCCACTTTGTCTATTCAGGGAGTGCTCATGATATGTCATTGTCCCAAGGCCACCTATTTGACCCTTCTGTAGCCACAACACAATTGTTAACCCTGCCACACCTTTCCATACCGCACACATGGAAATGGGCGGAAATACAGAAGAATTTAGGTTTGTGTATAATTCACCTAATTGTAACATTATTTTCCTTTCCTGTCAGAATGAGAGGGGGAAATACTTTTAGTTGTGTTACACCCCCAGATGAAAACAGACTGCTTTCTTTCCTTTCATTTTCGAGCTTGGACAAGGAAAATTCATTCTTGTCAGTTCAGTTCAATGCTTTTTGTATTGAGACTAGCGCAATTTATTGGGAAGGAGTGTGCTGTCAGAAAATGACAAATTGCCCAAAATATGCTCCAAAATATGCTATTACACTGTCAATTTCCTGTCCAGTCGTGGTGTTTTTGAGCTGTGGTGAAAATGGGCCAGGACAGTTTAATTTGTCTGGTCTACTCCTCATCAGTTTTTATGGGCAGCTTTTATGTTGTTTGTCTGTTTGTCTTTTTTTTTCTAGCTTCTATCTCATAGATGTTTTCAGCATGCATCCTTTCTTTGGGCCGTGGTCGGCTGCACACATCAACACCTTTGAGCTGTCCTGTGTAAAAACAGTTTGGGACTGAGCATTCAAGGCCATTGTAAGTGTAGCTTAATGATAGTTGTTGAGAGAGAGGAGACCATTACCCCACCACTCTAACCACCCAGGTTGTTTCAAAATGGGCTTGGGGATGGGGAACTCTGAACCTAGGGATCTTTCACATTGTGGCATGAATCCATAATTTGTTTTTTATATCACTGGAACAACACAGCAAAATATACCTTTGTTTGTACAGGTTCTTTTTTTTGCATAAAGTGTATAATACCTTAAATGTAAAGCAATAACACAAAAACATTACTTGCTACATTACTTACTTATGTGACTTGTAAACTGCTCAACCAAAATACAGGTGAGGAAACTAGCTAGCTAGCGATGAAATAATGCTAAACTCAGTAGAGATAAATGGGAGCATTTAGGTATTATTTAAATTCTTTACATTTAAATAATACCTTAAATGTAAAGGAATACTACAAAAAACACTTGCTTGCGAGACTTGTGAACTGCTCAACCAAAATACAGGTGAGGAAAATAGCTAGCTAGCTAGCAAAAAAATAATGCTAAACTCGGTAGAGATAAATTGTAGCATTTAGGTGTTATTTAAATTCTTTACATTTAAATAATACCTTAAATGTAAAGGAATACTACAAAAAAACACTTGCTTGTGAGACTTGTGAACTGCTCAATCAAAATAAAGAGAGGAAACTAGCTAACTTAAAAAACAGCAATGTTAAGCCCGGTTAGCGATACATTGTAAATTATAAACTCAGTTTTATTCAACAGTCGGGCAAAGTCAGGTTTTAGTATTCTATATTGTACAATATTTAGGAGTGAACGGATGGAAAATGCCCTGCTTCATGTACTTACCAAAATGTAGCTAATTTTCATTAGCAGTGCTTCTCTCTAAAGAAGATCTATCAGCTTAACCTCATATGACTCATTTTAATCACAGCTTATGTAGCATGGTGGCCTTTGCCCACCATCACTGTTCTCACCACAACCACAGAGGTCCCAACCCCTTTCTCTTAGTGGTCGTTTATCATTCAGACAAAAACTAATGGCCTGTGCTCTTCCATTGTCTGCTGCACTGAGGAATTCTGGGAACTTTTTCCCGCCCCAGTCATCATGCTCATTAGGACAGGTGCTGGCGTTAGCTTAAAGCTAGCTGAATCATTATGATCAATAATCCATTAATAGCGTTAATGTACTTGTTGTTGGCCTCAGGGTAAGTGCAGGTAACTGAAGAACAGCGGTGCACAATGGAGTTAGAAAGCTTGTGGAGTGAAAGGTGCTGAGTAGTGCAAGATATATGATGTGTCCTAAAGTCAGATGTACTGATGACACTGCAGCTGGAAGTCCACTTAACATTAAAAGAGTACTGAAATCGTCTTAGAGAGTATCAGTAGAGAATTTGAAGGCATAAAAAAGGTTTAGAAGTAAAAGAAAATCTAAAACTTGTAACCCTACAATATTAGTCTGTTTTTTTTTTGTTTGTTTTTTAAAAGGTTTGTTGTTGTTGTTGTCTGGGTTGAGTATAGAGTCTGGGTGCTCTTATGAGTTGCTATAGATGTTGAAATATGTCATATCACACATCACACATAACCGGTTGAGCTTCAGAATCTAACTGATTTATTATAAAACATACTTTTCTGTTTTTTTAATTCTTTTGATTAATACACAGCATCTCAATTTGTGTAAAGATGTGTTTATTAACAATGTTCATTAGGATTATCCCAGTTTTCTGTTGATACTCATTTTTTTATACAGACATCGGTGAGGAATGTAGTTACATGTGAGCATTTAACCTTCTATGGGTTAATTAGAAGTAAAGCTGATTTGCATTGCGGAACTTCTTGAGTCCTAGAGTTTGGTCTAGAAGGTAAATGTATTTTTTTGGCACCCGCAACATCATATCTTCTGATTTTCCCCTATTCTTATTTTGCATAATTACCATGCTGTTTCAACTGGTCGTGATGCTTGCTCAGAGTTGGGATCTCAGCTCTGTCCCCACAACCAGGGACAACAATTGTAGTCACGGTAGGGACATAAAGCACAAGATGTTCGCCGCTTTTGGACATACGCCGTGGTAAACCACAACTAGTGCACTCCTGAGTTCTTGGCATTTTTGTAGCCCTCCTTGTGTCTTCCTGACGTCATGCCCAGGCAGTGTGGAATGCCATCTGTTGTCATTGAGGCAGGAAAATCTCCAGGGGTCCAGCGCATGTCCCTCACCACCTCTTTTAGGCACTGCAGGTAAAACCACAGTGTATGGTCATGTATCAACAGGTATTTGTAATTCAGTCTAATTAAAAAGATAAAAGAAAGAACGAAATTCTTGTTCCCTGCAACAAAAGACAAGGAAAAGCTGGTAGGTTTGATTGATTTGCTTCTGGCCTCTGTCCTTCATTTTTAAGCAAGGCCATGCATCTCTCCTTCTTCTCCTGCACTCTCTTTCCATTCTCTGGGAGAATATCTAATGCTGTTGCCCTTGCTGTCTGTATAGATTGTGAATTCCAGTTATGGCACATCTGATTCATTGGTATTCAGAGTGCAGGACACAAGTGTCGGGTATGCTGGGCAGAATCGGCATGTGCAGGTTTATTGAAATACACTCCTCGTCCTACCGGTAATTGCTCTTAGTCTTTCCTGTGCTCGTCTGCTTCCATCTTTCTCTCTGTCTCCCTACACTGCGTCTCTCAATTCCTCTCATCTTATTCCTTGTTCATTGTCGTTTGTCTTGTATGTCTTCCACCATTTACGACATCCCTTGTTACTCCCTCCACTAGCCCTATTTCATCATCTTCTTTATCCACTTTGTTTCTGTTACCTTTCTCTCTCTCTGTCGCTCGCTTGCTTCCTCCTCTATTTTCATCTTCATTGCCATTCTCCCCACTCTAACCTCACTGTTCCTTTTCTCACCTGTAGGATTTGAGTGCAGGATAACTGAGTTTCCATCACGGTTCTCATGAATAGGTTATGCAGATGTCACAGACACCCCTGCCCCTCATAAATACCCAACTTATACATACTTCTCTCTCCACCACACGCATAATACCTGATGTTCATCTTGCCTAACTAGCTGTCTCTTTAAATATGTGAAATTTATGCAGTATGCATGACATTCAGTGGAACAATGCAGCAAATATATGCAAATCACATCTTCTGTTTACCTGTGCTGGATGTCATCATTGCTCATGTGTTTGTCTTTGAGAGTAGGTAGCTTGTAAATCCCTTTTCTCTTTCACTGTGCTGCTTTCAGCTCTGTGTCTTCCACAGCCTTAGCCAATACAAACGTGAGTCGGAGCAGAAGAAGAAAAACAGTTCTTGTTGTTCCTTTTCTCTATTTCATGCGTTCCGCCTTGTCTTTTCTGCTCATAACACTCATAGTGTTTGCACAGGAGCTCTTGGATTCTCACTGACTCGCTTATATTTTCTCAAGTTGTGTCTAGTTTTCTCCTCTCTCTCTATCTAAACTCTTCATGGCTGTCCCAGAGGGACTAGGAACCATGTGTATATGCACTTTTCACCACCAAAATGCCTGTGTAGTGGTATGTGTAGATATCAAATGCCTAGTGTACTTAACATTGCTCTTTTTATGGCCTTCAAGCAGCAGAGGCAGTGATATAGAGTTCGTTTTAGGATTATAGGTCTGGCTGGGTTATGAGTGTGGGTCTGGTGGCACACTAGGGCTGTTAACAAAGACAGAATTATGAACACCATTTCCTTTTGCAAACAGCAGGAGGCTGAGTATTACCCTGATCTGTTTAACCTCGTAATCAGCTGTGGAGGACTGCGGAAAATCCTCCTCTTTATGTCAGTGTCCTCTGTGCTATGCAGGAGCAGGAGATAAGGAAAAGGAAGAGGTGGAGTGAGAGCACATTTGCTTGTGCATGTCAGTGATTTGTCAACATGAATACAATGTATCCTGCTTTCAACATGACAGACATAATCCAGAGAGTCATTGCGCTCAATTTGAGGCACAGGGGCATTGCTTTAGGATAAATAAACATCACTTCATGTTATATAGCAGAGGATCCCTCATTATATGGTAGTGGTCATCTCCAGATGGCTGAACGCCGAAACACAGTGGGACTTGGCTTTGCTCAACCATGTATGTAAGACACATTGACCACCAGTGTGATCATCTGACCTTGCATCCCACTGCTTTGTTTGTGTCACTGAATACTCAGGACAGACTGCAGTGTGCGCTTTGTCACTGTTAATTTACAATTAGCCGTATTAAGCTTCCACTAGCAGCACCGATGCACGATTGGCCGCTATGAAAAGGGTGCTAAGCATGCACAATATCAGGATGAACTTGCTATCCAGTTGCTTTCCCCTTCACTTTCTTTGTTTTCTAAGGCTTGAGCAATCTGTTACTTTATCTGCACCTCCCCCTTCCCACTGCTAAAGAGGTAGAGGAATAAGAGCTTCATTTGGGTCTTTCAGATCAGACGATTTTCTAATCTGCTGGATCAGACATCATATTCTTGTTGGAGTCTCTTCACTTTGTAAATAGGGGGTAATGAGGTGGGAAACTGGCTGAGGGTAGGTAACGCAGGTGTCCAGAGGGAGGGCATTAGCAACAAAGAACATGATGGAGGTGGAGGAAGAATACAGTGTGATTGATGGCTGATGGATACATGAAGGAAGTGTGTCAAGGGGTGTGGAGGGAGAGTGCGGGGGCTCTGTCTGCCTGCTGACTCTCCCCATAGGAACAGCTGTCTTTCAGACTGTAGCAGATGTAGATTCACAGATGGGGGGGAACATGGCCTGACAACTCCTTTGGTCTTTTCTCCAGCCCCCTTCTCTTCTTAAATAAAGTATATATCTGTGTTACTAAATTAACTTTGAGGGTACAACATGGAGCTCCGTTTTTACACTCCTTTTATACGCTCATCAAAGCATTACAAGAGCCTCCCTGCCAGCTCGATTTTCCGCTATTTACGTCACTTCTCTATTTCACACTTAAGTGGTCAATGCTGTTGTATACCTTATCTACAGCCCGCCATAACATAGTCCCCTCTGTGTGCTGTGCAAAGTGGAACATTTCTAATGAAGAATTTAAATTCGATCAGGACGAAGCCTGTCTGAAGGAAAGAGATGTTTTTAATTACCCCGCTTCTTTTTGTTTACCTCCCGAAGGCTTCAGCAGGGTAATATATTTAAGATGGTGAGAAATGGTAAAAGATTGCCCCAGTTTGCTTGATTTGTTCAGATTAAATGGTGGATGTGGAGGAACGAGAATCAAATGAATTGTTACTATTACTTTTAAAAGATATACAGGGACTAATATTGGAACCATTCTGTATGCATAACTGTGGCGCAGGTGATGGAGTTAGTTCTCTGGTATATTCGCACTATATTCCCACCTCCACATGCTAGACTGTCTTTGAGTAGGACACTTAAATCCCACTGCCACTGGCAGGCACCCTACATGGTACTATGTCACCACTGGCATGTGTCACAGAGAGAGCAAGAGGAAGCAAAAGACACACAGAGAGAACGATTAAATGAAGCAAAGTTTTTTGTTCACTGAGGTAAAAAAGTGAAAAAAGTGCTGGAAAAAAATGCTTTAAAGGTGAGACAGTTTGTTTGAGAAAGTGGAGAATGGTGATTAAGACATTATGACATTTTTACGTATTATATTTTGCATTTAATTTTTGCATTAATAGCTAATTAATTTATAGTGAAATTAAAATAGCCTTTCTAAGCTATATAGATCTTATTGGCTACATGCTAACTACTAGCATTTATTGTAGATTCTAGCACAGAACCCAGTTTTTGACTTGGTTTCATATATCAAGCTTAAACTAGAGGAAAACTTGTATGGAATTATGCATAATATGCTGACAGTTTAAGACACCTTTATCTGATTTCCCATGACACATGTGTGATGTAATGTAGAAAGATGAGTACAATTATACTTTGCAACTACTTAAAGGCAAATTTGAGGGAACATAAGATTTCAAGTGGTAAAATGAAATGCTTAGCTGTCCTTTCCAAAAGTCTCATGAACTGATTCTCATCTCTAGCTGCATGCTGAGACTCAAGACCTTTTGTTAAAAAAGTGTCAAATCCCACATGCTTCCCTGCTGATGCTTCTAACCTACTTTTGGGTTCAGCTGCAGAAATTCTGCTTCACTTTCTGGCCCCATTTGGGGTTCATTTGAAGGCTAGTGTGAATTTATCTGTGTGTGTGTGTGTGTGTGTGTGTGTGTGTGTGTGTGTGTGTGTGTGTGTGTGTGTGGCGTACAAGAGTAAACCCGTTTGCGACTTCATGTGTGTTTTCTCCCATTGTAGCAAATTATCTTCTTCATTAATTTTGACATAAAAGGAAATTAGCCTGTTCTTTCCTCGAGGCTACACCTAAATTAGAACAACTGAGGTAATCCAGAGATTTCAAGGGCTTGAGAGACTGAGCTTACTCTCGGCTCAAATAGTCAAATTGAAAAAAAAAAAAGGCTGACACTTCTAAGTGACATTTCTGATTTATCTCGTACAAGGCGGTCACAGGGTGATTTTTCTGTTGTCGTTTATATTTTCAGTATCTCTGTGTCTTTTTCATACTGACCTCTCTGAGTTCAATCTATGAAACCAATGAATTCTGTGCAAGCACAATTCTTGAACATGTTTGTCTTACACTGCTCAGGTAAGCACCATCACCCCACCCCCCATCTCTGCTCAAGAACCTATGTCAGTTCTTCATTTTCCCATCTGTCATCCTTTCCATTGTTCAGTTTGACTGTGTTTGTCAAGCAGGGAGGCAATCTCGGGAAAGCAGGCAGACTCTCCAGAGAGCCGATGGCAGATTCCAAACACGAGGCATTTGACTTGGGTGTCAGAGGATGCACGCTCAGATACTGCTGATCTGCCCACCCAGAGGCCTGTCTTAGCAGCAGTCAAGCAGACACAATGCAGCATCAGAGAGGAGGAAGGAGGAAAGGGAGAGAAGGAGGAGGTTAACAGCTGAGACAACCATGTACTGTACAGTATCCTGCCCTATGGGAGGTCTTTGAATGAAAGAGCTCTGTGCCTGAGTGATTTTCATTTGGCAGTCTGCTGAACACAAGCACTTTGTTGCATTTCAATTTGTTTCTTTTTGTTTTAATTGCTACATGTGTGATTCTTATTTATTTTTTTCTGACTTAAGTGTCAGAGTCTTAAGTCTTTGTGCCACAGCCTTGCAAGATTCAGGCGTTCTCATCGAATCTTCTCTTTCTGCATGTCTTCACGCTACCTAGGGTCAGTTTTGAAGCACATTTTTACTGCAGGGTGTCCCTGTTAGAAAAACAGGTCTGTTATCTGTGATGTCTCACCGCTTCCCTGAGTTATAGTACATTGTTTGTTTTGACAGTTTAGCTCACACATGTCATGGAAGTTTAGCATCAAGGCTATGGAATGAGGACAATTGCATTGCTCAAACATGGTCATCAGATGGTTGTAGTGCTGTATCGCGTCTTGCTTACGGTTGGGACAGAGAGAAGAAAGGTTGCATTATAAAATCAACAGATCCTGAGTGCCAACAATGCTGATTGTGTCGGCTATAACTTTGGAAACATGGTATTAAAGGCTGGCCAAAAATAAAATGAGGAATCTGGAAATGATGGACATTAAGTTACCTTGAAAACGCAATGAGCACAAGAGTTTTGATTTAATTTTAATAGTCTGTAACCATAAACTACTGAGCAGCAGCTTTTCCTTCCTCTTGCTCTTGTACACACTTCTCTTGTACATGATTTTTAATTAACTTGTTATACCCTTTGTTCAGTTGCTTTCTTATAATCGAAATTATAATTTGGAACAATTTATACAGTTCTGTGCAAAAGTCTTGTGTCGCTCCTCGTTTCTTTATATTTTCCTAGGAAAATGGAAAATTGATGCAGAGCTTTATTGACATGAGCAAACATACACGGAAATACAGTATGTATGGTAAAATCATAGTTTGTACAAGTCTGATTTTGAGGCTGAAAGTCAGTATTTAGTATAACCACCTTTATTCTTCAGTGTAACCTGAACTCTGTTTCTTGGACATTCTTTAAGTCGCCTTCAGGAATATTTCAGTAAACTTTATGAAGGGCATTTCAAAGCTCTTCTTTGGATGTTGGCTGCCTTCTGTTTCATTCTTTGTCAATATAATTTGCAATATGCCTTCCTCTTATAATAACTGTTGCCACTGACTTGCAGTCCGGTTCTTGTGTAATTTGCTATAGTTTAGCATTTTCTCTGTGTTTCCTTTCCTTAAGAGTGGCTTCTTGATAGCCACCCTTCCACTGAGCCCAGTGCTGATGAGGTTTCGACAAACAGCAGACGGATCAGCTGAAGAAGCAGATGCATCTCCTGTGTTAGGCTTTTGCTGAATTTTCTCCTGTTTCTTAAAGAAATGACTTTGAAATACTGTTTATGTTTAAGACAGTAGTTTAGACCTGCCACTTTTCCTTTTGTCCTCCACTTGTCCAGGTTCCTCAAATAGTTTAACCGACTGCACACCATGCTGAGACATGCCAAGTTTTCTATTAGCTCTTTGGGAATCATCTCGTTGGTGTAAAAATGCCTTCTTATGCCTGTCAAAGTATTAGCTTTGGTATTTTTTTTAGATTCGGCAAAGGAAATGTGTTTTTACCAGCTGTTAGTAACAAAGACTGATAAATAAACCAGATTATATGCATCTTTCTCAAGATCTGTTATTTTTAGTCTCCTGAACATAGCTTCCCTGTTTCCAGTTGATATTGCTGCACTCTTTCTTCTAGATAACTCTGAAGTATAAACTAGTCATTTATTTGATATTGTTCTCACTCTAAGCCATTATATCTATATGTTCTGCTATTTTGGGCAGTAGAGGACAGCAACATAAACCAATTGGATCTAGCTACAGGAATCTATCATCAACCAATGGATGTCTTGGAGCCACTGTGCTTTGGAGACCTCAGGCTAACTAGTCTGTATAGAGGATGGAAAAACTTTTGATGAAAGAAAACCAGCCCATCCATCTCTAACTGTTATTATAACTGTGATTTACTATAATTTGCATTGGAGTTTGTTCCTTTTATTTTCCTTTTATTATTTTCACATTCCTCTTGTGAATTTGGAGTACGTAACCACTATTCTGCTCTATCTTTGCTTTTTCCCTTTTTACTTACAACATAAAGAGATACTTGGATATGAAAAGTTTTAAAGTTGAGACATTGTTAGACTCATCTCAACTGTCGCAAAGTCCTGGAAAGTTTAATTAGTTTTCTCTTAAGAGTGAATTATGTTCACCATTGTGAGCATTCAGCAGATATCGTTTATTGCCTCTGAAACATTTTGAATTTAAAATCAAGTCTTTGTCACTGACAATTCCTTACGGAGCAGAAAGCGAAACGAGTGGTGCAGCTGATGCATTTTTCACAGAGCTCAAAGCATCGCTCCTCGGCTGAACCCCTTCTTTAAAAAAGAAGCCAAAGAGTGGAAATGCAAAGACTTCCACTCTGTTCCTTCGAGCTGTCAGTTGTTCGGTGACGCCTTTGATTTCTACAATGATGGTAATAAAAAGGAAAGAGTTTCATGTTAGCGTACACCGTCGGAGAAAAGAGCTTCTTCTAGTTTACACTGTGTTGTCTGGTGTGTCTGCTGTAAAGGAAAGATGTTAAATCATAAATATTCACCCCCAAACTGGCAAAAAATTCATGAATCTCATCTCAACTTCATGCTGGTTATTCATGTCCCTCTTTTTGTTGTTGTTGTTGTTGTTGTTTGTCTTTACCACAAGATAATCCCAGAGCTACTCATTAGAGATGACCTTTCTTCCCAGTGGTGTTCCGGGACTCCTAACCCATGACTGCCGTGTTGTTCAAGCAGAGCTACTCTCGGCTAACCATCCCACCAGGGACAGGGAACTTGAAAGTGTGGGCCCCTCACAGCACTTCAAGTCATACTGAAAGCAACGGGGACATGAAATAATGAGAAAGTTGAACAGTGTCTCAGCTAAATCAATGAGAAATCAATACTACAAACTGTATTCTGTGGCCTTTGTCGTAGCATAGGTGAGCAGATATACCTCTATGGTTTGCTCAAGTATACATATTTACATTCATCGTCAGAAAGAGCTGAGAAATAATGCTTAAATCTTATGTTTATCTTTATTTTAAGTTCATAAATACACATAATTCTTGAAAGAATATGGATTATGTGGATGTATGACAATGAAAATATTTAGTGTGCAGGAATATGGTCACAAATACTAAGACGTACAGCATCCTGGTTCTTTTCCTTCCCTCCTTATATTTGAGCCTGGTGCTATATATTTGTTTCGTGTCTTGTTGGAGTGCGAGGTCATGATCTTTTCTTGTTTTTGCATTTTTCTCTTCACTCGTACTGTGTGTGTTTATTGCATCGGTGTTCTCACATCTCGGAGATGAAAACACTTTTCCTGCTGCTTCCCAAAAACCACATCAGAACCTTTCATCTTGCTGAAATTACGACGCGTCCATTGAGTATAAGTTATTTTTAGCATGTTCTTGGGCTAGCCTGTGATCAGAATGTTTTGGATTCAGATGAGTTCGGCTATGCCAACACCAGTCGTTCGCAGCCTTTTCATGCAGTGCAGCTGCGACTTGAAGTGCCTGAGATTGAACAGATCTTAGAGATAAACAAGTTTAATGTGCTAATTTACAAAAAATCACTACGCAGTCGGGCAGACAAGGCAATGTATTGAATGCTCAACGTCTTAAACATTTCATCCCACGGTCCCCTCCTCCTTTCTCCCTGCAGTTTGAAGGTGCTGCTATTGTTTCATTTCAAATGAACACCACAAACGGCAATTACAGCAAATGCCAGCAGTATCATTTCTATGTAAATTTCCACTTTTATTTATTCAAGGTCAGATTCTAACCTAACCCCAACTCTGAATCTATGTTTTAGTTTATTGCTTTTCAGCCTATGCGTGCAGCACTACCTGATAAGCTGCTTATTTATTCTATTAAACACTGGATTTTATTTGTAAAGTAGCGACCTATTTTAACTGGACATTGTGAAATGTTTTTATGGCACTGTTTTTACAGCTGATGTGAGTTTAGATGAAATCGAGTGTATTCTAGCCCTCTGTTTTCCTGCCTTTTTGTTGTTTCTAAGTAATACAGCAGCAGTAGCGTTTCTTTGCCTGCAAATTTCGGTGTTCTTAGAATACCAATTGGTGTATTTGTACGTAGCACTAAACACGTTCCTCTAAATCTCTAGAATACATCTATTTCTTTCTCTAATCCGCCCCGAAGAGATGAGGATTTTCCTCTGTGTGACTCTGCATGCCTCAGCCCCCTCCACATGAAGCCAGTTATTTGCTGTAAATAGCTGGCCCTCTCCAGGGAATGGTTTATGGCCTGTGACAGCCGGGATGGTTGCTGTACTTTACAGTCTACTAGTGGCCTCCTCTTTAATCTGCCTGCAAAATGTTTGCTTGTTTTTGCTTTTTAAACTGCTAGATTAAAAGATATTCTGTACTGTATTAAATGTACAGCATAAATCATACTTATCTCGCAACGAGGTATGTCTGTGTATGAAGTAAAAAATTGCTTTTTGTATTTGCTGTAACAGATTATCTTCTAATAGTGGCATATTCAATAAAATGCAGTAAAAAATATGTCAGCGTGGCAGTAAAGGATATATAAAGAAAACCTGGAGTTTGATGTAAATAAAGATGCACGTACTATGAAAATAAAATGTGTTAAGGTCAGCGAATGAGCCTTGACAGAGAGATAAAGCTTTGTTCGAGATCTGCACTGAGATAAAACTGAGTCATGAAGCCGAGGTGATATGTAACCCTCAACCTGAGGCTAGTAGATGACTCACTTGTTTGGCTTTGAAAAGTATTTGAAAGTGCTGACTTTCATTACTCATAATTTATTCTGCTCTGCTCACATTCCACACAGAACTAGCTGTGAAAAAAAGAAGAATGCACGCACTTAGTTGTAATTGTACCAAGGATCGTAGCCTCACACGGGTGCACAACAAGCCTCGGGTACTTGTATTCCACGGCCTCTTTGCACAAACACAGCTGCAGGAGCAATAAAAGCAGCTTCAGCAGGTAGAAGCTTAGACATAAAATGGGCTCGGGGGATGTTCGCCGCACTTTCTAAGCAATGTTTCAGCATATGGAACGGGACCGGCGCTCTGACTTTTTAATGCAGACGGAGAAACACAACAATGCGCTGGGGTGAAGGAGTATGAAATTGTTTGTGTGAAAGCATCCTACAACTCCTGACAGGAAAATGAGTTTTCTTATCAGAGTGAGAGTGGGAAGTGTTGCCCTCAGCAAGCGACCTTGTTTATGTGTGAGCTGTTCAGTGTAGTCTACGGACTTACAGCAAATTAACTTCAAGCTGTTCAACTTTGCGTTCACGTGGTACTTTATGGATTTCTTTAACTCGAAGATTCCTTGAAAAATCACCGACATGCATTTCGTTGTGAGCAAATATAACCACTGAGAATATCTGCACAGCAATCAGAGCACAAATGAAACTCCTGTATAAATGCATCGCTGCTACAAAAACATTTGTTCATGCATTTAAATAGGAATATTATTATAATGATGGGTACGTTCCACTTGTAGTTTCTGTTATTGCGCCAGTCTGTTACTTTCTCTTTCTGTGTCATTGAGTATTAATCTATAATTCTTTGAAGAGCGTTAGGGTCTTTAAAAAAATGAGCTAAGACATTTGACCCCTTGCTGCTCTCGCTTTGCTCACCCGCTGTTGTAGTTCAGGAGGAGTCCAGTCTCCCTCTCCCACTCATCTAAACACTATCAAAATGAGAAATTTAACTTTATAGTATGCTGCAGTCTGTCAGGATTTAACAAAAAGTTAGATGCCTTTGAGGCAGAAGAAAGGGTGAAGGATTAGAATTTGTGACCACACACCTCTCCAGTCTTTGCGAGTTGGTTTTTCATTCTTCCTTTGGGTATGAACGTTCATGTAGTAGTCACAGAAAGCGGCTCAATTCTAGACTTTTTACGTGTTTGAGATATTTTTACTTGAATGTCACTGAACTTTTTTCAGCCCTTACGACAGACATGACAGGCAGATGACAGAAGAGAGTGACAAGAAAGTAGGGAAAGAGCAAAAAAAAATGCATGCAGAAATGGTTCAGGGAGGACTCAAACCCAGGCTCCTGCAGACTTTATAGCATGTGGGCCACCTGCTCAACCAGGTGAACTTTAGCAACAATCCGTCAAGAAACCTTTTATATTTCAGCTAAAATAAAATGGAAATATTAGTCACACAAAAGCTTGGAAAAAGACACTGGTTGCAGATTTGAAATACCTTGACTTTACTTCACTGGATCTAACAACCAAGAAGCTTTATGACCCGAATCTTACGCTAAGATTAGACTCAGTCCTCTGTGGTCTGACTGCATTGCAGAGCCAGAAGCTGAGCACACATTACATCTGCTCTGGACTCCTACACTGATTCCCTGTTACTTTTTATATTGATTTAAAAATTCTTTTACTCCATCATCTGGCTATGTAGCACAGGTCCTCGGTGTTAGAGTAAAAGTCTGCTAGTTGCCTGATGAAAAGCTTTAGTGAGGCTGTCACAGGATCTTGGAGTTGATGAAATACCTTGGAATAAGTATGATTTTTACTGTTGTAGTCTAGTATCTTATTATAATCTTATTGAGGTATTTTAGACTTCATATTTTAATCACTTGTGTATTAATGTTTTATTCTTTTTAATCTAGAATTTCTCCTTTTTACCTGTCATCCATCAAAGAAGCATCACCTTACATGGCGAGTCCTTTAAAGCTACTTTCAGTTGCTCTGTTTGTGGGTCACCACAGCAGGCACCTCTGCAAGTCAGAGTTGGACAGACGCCCTTTCTGACACTACCCTTAAGGGAATCTGTATCATTGGCTGGAAGTGAACCAGCAACCTTTCACATACCAAGAGAATGCGGGAATCATTAAACTATAGAGGCACATGATGAGAGTCTAAAGTGAGTTCTTTTAAGTAAAGAAGAAAAAAAACTCAGTTGCAGCTTCTCATCTATCCAAAAAGCTTTCGCAGACCAAAAGAGAAAAGCGTCTTACTGAGATCAAACAGCATTTGTCAGACTCTAGAGCAAAGCCAGACCACGGTGCACTACTATAAAACTCTGGGCTTGGAATTCAAGTGAGTGTGTGTGTGTGTGTGTGTGTGTGTGTGTGTGTGTGTGTGTGTGTGTGTGTGTGTGTGTGTGTGTGTGTGTGCGTGCGTGCACGTGCATGTCTGGAAGTACAGGTGCTTTGTGGTGCTCGCAGGCAGCAAGGTGAAACTTTCAGGGTCCCTGGGGGTCTCTGCAGTAGATCAAATGTAGTAGAGCCATTCCTTTGCTTAATTGTGTAGCATGTTTGAAGGAGCTTACTTGAGCAGAAAATTGAATATAAAACACTTGAGTCATCAGACTCATACATTATCTTGCGAGCGCAGGGGGGGGTTGGGTAAAAGGAGGGCTTCTGTGGAGATGAGAGAGAGATTACACTGGGCGTGTGTGTGTGTTTTGAGGAATGTCATCCTATTGTCAACAGACAAAGGCAGTTTATATTTGCTCATTGTAAATCATTCTAGTGTGCATAGTTTACTCAAAAGAATAATCAATATTTAAGCATGTCTATACACGAGAAAAAAAATCAGCTACCACATTTTTCATGCCATTTTTCAACTTCAGTTGAAGCTGGTTTACATTTGTACGAATAAACCTACAAATTATCGCAAGGGTTTATTTGTGGCTCCAAAAGGATTCAAGCTAACTTCTTTGCCAGAAATGGTGAATGACCCTTTACCATGAGACCAATACAATGTTCTTACAAAATCAATTTGTGTTTAATTCAATGGAAAGAGGAAAGTGGGAGATATAAATCCATCCATCACATACTGTAGCTTTAAGACTAACCGTCATCTTTGAACATCAGTTTTCTTTACCTTGAATAAAAGGTTGTTCTCATTGAAGGTGAGTATATGGCTCCTAATCATATCAACTCAATTGCTTTATAGCAAAATGACCTAGTTTCTTTTTATATTATAATGAAGTAAAATGCTAGCAGTGGACCATAACTGATGAGGTGATCATCCCGAGGCTGAGCTCACAGTGAGACATTGAACCTTATTGATTTGTCATTCCCTTGTTGGGAAATTGTTTGGGTTATGACAGAGTCTTCATCCACAGCCATCATTGTCACTCATAATGACCCCTGGACCTTTATTCTTTCCATCTGTCTTCTCTGTCTCACTGCACAGACTGAACCTCATGTTCGATAACCCATTTATTTTACCTCATTTTTCACTCTTTTTTTTAATGTCATTGCTCTCTGCAGTGAAGTGTAATAGCTAAGACCTAATGAGATTATTTGAATTATTCCAGTTTTAAGATATTTTCATCCAGTGCTCATCTTCTGTATGATCTCTGCTTTGCACCAACATTATAAGTCTATGTCATCTCCGTGGACCTCAAGGATGGGTCAGATATATACAGGTTATATAGTAATAAAACATATTAACAAACCTGGGCTCACAGCCATCATCTTCCCATCCAATCGAGAATAGATTTATTATAATGAGACTGATGGTGCTGCGTCTAATTGCTCTTTTGTCTGTTCAGTTCTCTGAGGTACAGATAGAGGGAGAGGGTTGACCCATAGCGTCTTAAAAAATCCTTTCATTCCAAAAATTAGAGCCACTGCAGTCATCCTAAATGACACTGTATATATATGTATATATATATATATATATAAATTCTGTGGCTTGTATAATTTTTCAGAAGTTCCTTTTCCATTATTCATTTTTTTCAATCACCTTTTTTTAATTAAGAAAGAAATAGAAGTTTCTAATGAAAAGAACTGATCTTTATTAATTGGGCTCACTGCTCCGCTGCTTTGCTGAGGGGGCTGTTATAAAACGTTCTCCGCAGTCACCTGACGCTTCATTTATCATCAGCTGGAAACCTTCCCTTTAGGGCACAGAGCAACTCACATGCACTCAAACACACACTCAGATGCACACAAGCGACTGCAATGCCGATGTTATCGCAGTCTTGTCATAGATGCGATACGTTTCTCCATCTGTCTAAAGCCTCGTCTGTCGTTGTCTCTCGGGATTTGATCACAAGTCGGGTGCAATGCGTCTATGCTCACCAATGAAGTAGTCTCAAAGGGACCTTCTGAATGTTCAGGTCAGCAGTAATCGCTCATACAGCCACCTGGTTTGGTGGTTAAGCTTTATACCTCTGGGTGCCATTGTGCTCTGAGGTGAGCTTTAAATCACAAGGTGATGTGCCTAGCTTGAAGTGCCTTTAGTCAATATCTGCCAGAGATCCTTAGCCAGACTCTCACCTCTTCAGATTATCCTTATATCTTTAATTAATGTCAACTGTGGAAAGGAGAAGGACTGTTCTTGGGTAGTCAGTGGGTAGACTGACTGACCAAATTATGTATATTTCTTTATCTCAAGCATTCAATCAACAGGTATGTAAAGGAGACTTAAGGTTCCTGATTTTGGGTATGTGTGTCTGCAAGATTTGTTTTGTCTTTTCGCTCTAACGTCTATATTTTTAATTAGCTGTCAGCTAATAAACAAATGTTTTTAACTGTGTGTGTGCCAGAGTTCCAGGGTTCCATTACAAGTCACCCAATGCCAAAGAAAAATATGTCGCAATTTTACTTTCACTCGCAGCTGCATGTCTCAAATTGCCATTGGCCTTGTGTCACAAACTTTTGCATATATACATAATCCACTTACGCTCCTGTGCTTGGTCTCTGCATTGCTGTCCATACTAATTACAAGCACTCTGGTTCACTGTGGTGGCATATCGGGCCAGCTGACTGGGAATTAAGTGGGGGTTCCTGTGGGCATGTCTATGCCCTTTGAGTCGCTAAATCTCTCCTACAACCGCCTCTCCTGCTGCAAACGCAGGTCACAGGTTTGCTGGGTCTTATTAAAGTATCGTCAAAGGCAATAAAAGAACTCATATTGCCTGATAATGCTCTCCTGGAAAATCCTGGGTCTCCGTGATAGCAGCTTAAGACTACAAAGCAACTTCATTTCTTAGGTTACTTGCTTTGGCAGAAAAGACACTCTTGCCTTTTTTTTTTTCATTGTTTGTTTTGCTGTGTTGAATAGAGTTTAACACAAAGAAGCTTTGCACATCAGGTAAAGTTTGAAGGCAGCCTGACCCATTTATATTAAATTATTTTATTGCCTGTTATGAAAGGGGTTTGTCTCCATGTATGTCTAAATGTTTTCTGCTCATTAGCTCACTGTGTAAGTTTTTTTAATACTTGGCACAATAAATACAATTAATTTGAGCTGCTGCTTGCAACACGAGTGATTTTAATTACCAATGCTTTTATTGCAGAGGGCTTTGCACTTCCACTGTGCAAACTTTATCTCTTTTATGTGCCTCCTGCTTTGTGTCTTGCTAAAGATTTTCAGCTATTAAGCTATATTGCCCGTTTATAATCATGTTTTAAGTGGATGAAACAGGATGCCAATGTTTTCACTTCTTTGCAATCGGTGGGGACAAAGAGCTGTATCGCTGTTCTGGAGCGATCCATCCACATTGCCCCATCCACCTTCTCTTGCTTATCCAATTTGGGGTCAGGGGGGAGGGGCTGGAGCCTATCCCAGCTGTCTTAGGGCGAGAGACAGGGCACACCCTGGGTAGGTTGCCAGTCTGTCACAGGGCCAACACAGAGAGAGACAACTGTTCACTCTCACATTCACACCTACAGCCAATTTAGAATTGACAGTTAACCAGACCTGTGTGTTTGCATTGGTCTGTGGAAGGAAGCCAGGGTACCTGGTGGGAACCCACACAGACACAGGGAGAACATGGAAACTCCACCCAGAAAAGCCCTAAACTGGATCCGAACCCAGGACCTTCCTGCTGTACTAACCACTGCACCAGCACACCACCCTCCAATTGCTCCATCTAATGTTAATGTGGAGTGAAAAAGGCTTCAGGAGTGTAGGGGCTGATCTAAAAAGAAGTCTGCACTCAGCCTGCAATCACCACCACTGTCTGATCGGAGAGCCGTCCATCACCACCCGCAGCTCTTATTGAACCAGACCCCAGGAGAAGTTAAGACGCTCCCTCCAGCAGCAGCTCAGAGTGGCGGTCTGAGTTATGCCGTCACTGTTATTGCTCCACTGGGATTGCTAACATAGACAACCGACCTGTTCCTTATACTGACAGATTTGGTCTGGTGATTGGCAGGTGCCTGTAGCTCATGTGTTTAGATATTCAACCCTTGCATTGAACTGATCCCGACCACCCCCTACCCCCACCCCCACTCCCGGTGGGCCTGGGGATGTTCAGGTTGATATTGAGCTGCCAGCCGAGTGGCAGCTGGTCCTGACGTGCCTGCTTCACCCTCTAGTCTCTGGAGGCCACAGCCCAGCCAGCCATTTGTAATTAAAAGCGTATAAAGGCAGATCAAGCTCCTTCCTTCTCTCTCTATTTAAAATGCCAGAAGGCTGAAAAGGAATCCACTAGATGCCCAGGACCACCAGCCTCCCAGGAGAGTGCTTTCATTTTTAAAATCTGAAACAAGAATTTCACGATTAGCCCTTAATTGTGTCCCAGGAGAGCAAACACTGAATACAATTTATACACATTCTCTCTTAAATGCATGCACAGTTCTAATATATATATGTATATATGTGTATATATATGTATATATATGTTTTGTTTTGTTTTTTTGATGGTACCAAATATTAAATTTATGTTGGTAATTAGAAAGCCAGATCTGATGTGTCCCTTGAAGAATCGTCGCCAACCGACTCTCAAAAACATTTCTGGGTGTTTTGCATTTTAATTTTATTTACAGATTTTTCATTTAGCACTGATTTAAACGAGTGAAAACTGATGGTAAAGCCAAGCTCTAAAAGCTGAAGTGAATAACTTCAAAAAGAAAAATCTGTGCAGCAACACGAGTCCGAGATAGCTGACACGCTTACCTAAATCTACTGCAGGAACGCATTCAATTCGAAGCA
This sequence comes from Oreochromis aureus, assembly GCF_013358895.1. NCBI lineage: Eukaryota > Metazoa > Chordata > Actinopteri > Cichliformes > Cichlidae > Oreochromis > Oreochromis aureus. The sequence goes on along the minus strand of NC_052956.1, from coordinate 11,352,474 downwards.
TGAACTCGTATTTATGAATTTGTTTTTCCATCTCGGCTGTGTCACTACCAGAGCACTCTACATATCTATCAGGGACTGACAGATAGCCACACCAACCCAGAAAGCCTCGATCTAGAACCCACCATCCATGACCTTCATGGTGCTTTTGCATTTAGGGGGACAGAAGCCATTCTCTGCATCAAAGAATTTTAAAATTGAGGTCTTCAAAGGTGCAACGTAGACGTCTGAGGGCCAAAGAGACCCTAAAATTTCATCCAGCAGAAATCCCTACCTTCTAATACCCACGTCTTCCCTGTCAGAGTGAAACAGGAGCCCGCCGCTATTAGCATAGAGAAAGCTTGGCTGTCTCCAGAGCTGCTATTGTCTGTCTGACTGTGACTATCTCCTCTCATCTACCTGCTGGAACTCTTCGTCCCTCCGCCTGCTGCAGTCACACGCTTTCAGTCAAACTGGCCTCATATACATATTCACCAGGAGCGATGTTAACGTGCGCTCTCATTGCCACAGAGTCACATTTGCCAGTGGTAATGCTTCTATATTTCAGATTTTATTAAGACACTGAGGTGTTATTGATGTGGCAGCTGCTCTCTGGCTCCAGGGCAGTACTGCTACACTCAGTAAGAAGAGTGCTTCTGTTGCCTGAAATGGACATGCACTGCCTTTTTATGTATCTACTACACATTATGTAATACAATACTGTGTCACATATGACGGTGCACTTAACACAATTAAAGAAAGTCTTCAAGCAGTTTATAAAATCTCTAAATCAGTTCTACAACACTCTGTAGTAGATCATTTTTACTTATTAGTTGAACCAGTAAGAATGGATATCATTTTTTATGTTGCAGCCTGGCAAACCGTAATCTATAGAATAATCTTTAGAAAGTAACACCAAGTCCCAGTCATTAAATAGCATCCTCTCATGAATGACCACCACATTCCTGAGTGCGTGACCGTCATCGTTATTCCTGTGTTTTTCCATGCAGCTTACAGAACGCTTGTGCAAAGGCGCCCTCCCTTGCCTGTGTCGAAGCCCCTCTGGTCACTTACCATCGCGCAGGGCAGCAGAGTGGAAACACAGCAATCCTGGCACTGCCAGTACGCACTCTGAGTTCATTCACCGTAGAGCGCACCAGTCTCCCTGTTCCATCTGTCACTCTTCTCTCGTAATCCTCTGCTCCGGTAAGCGATCGTACTGGAGCAGAAGACGTGTCTTTGCTCAAAACATTGTGAGCACTTGAAAAAAAAAATACTGCAATAGGTTTGTGTTTATAGTGACTGAAAGGGTAATACCAGTATTTATCAAGCTTGTGGCAGTCAAAAGAGTTCTCCAAAGCCTGCAGACAGTCTCTTTAATCTGAGACATTAGAGGCGATTTTCTTGTCTACCCTCTGGTATTTTAACAGTTTCTTTTTATTGTGTTTATTATTTCTATATGATCATGAGTGTGCATTGTTATGAGTCCAATTTAGCTTTATCTTATTTACTTTTACCAAGTGTGCTTGTCTTTGTGGTGAAGTCAAGCATTTTAACACTGCTGTCTGACTTTCTTGCTTTTCTGGAAACCTCAGATGGCCATTGTAGCCCTGTAGTGTTCCACTTGATTTAGTAGTATTTGTACCAACACACCCACGTGAAAGTTTGGGGTTTATTTGCTTATTTTCTGGCTGAATATTCACCATGGATGATAATGTCACTATACTGTATGCAGGCTAAATATAAACTCCAATTTATCATATCATGCTGTTCTCATTTGGGGTTTTATTGCTCACAGTAGCTAAACCCCTTTTTATATGGTTTATTTATTTATTTTTTTGCAAAGTATAGGCGGACAATAGAGCATTCTGAAGTAATTACACTGACAGCAACAGACATGTAAATCAGAGGAGATGCTAACCCGCTCTGATTGGACTGGAAACATCTCCCCTTGCTTACGCCTCTGACATTCTGACATGCATTTGGCAGATTTGTGATGCAGCTTCCCCAAAAACAAGGCTGTTTGATATGCTTTTCTCACTCCTCCCTGACTCGAGTACTTGTTCTCTCGCCCTGCCATATGTCATAATAGGCTGAGGCAAATCACTTCCAGCTTAGAGCAGATATAGTGATTGTATCAAACTGACCCCTAACAAGCTGTCAGCTCACATTTGATAAAGCATGCATCAGCACTGGGCAGCCTGGCATCCGTTTGGACAGTCCAGACAGGTCCTACTCAAGCTGTGTTATTTCTCTTAGTTGTCTGCGTCTCTGTGTTTTCCCTGACAGTTTGACTTGTTGTCTCATACTAATGATCGAGTGGTTTAGCAGTTTGATAGGGACTCAAGTGCAGTGTTGGACAGTCAGGAGATGTCTGCTCATTTCATCATGGACAAACAAGCCTCTCTCTCTCTCTTTATTTCTCTCTTTTCTGGTTATTAAGTCGGATCCTGCTGCTGAAATCTTCAGTTCCACAGTTACCACGTAGAGGGAGCCCGTGCGTGTTGAGAAACCAAAGCGTGGAAATGCTGAATGAGTGAGAGTGTGTGTATGAGAGAGATAGGGAGAGAGAGAGAGGTGGACGAAATCAAATCGTAGGGGAGTAATAATGTCAAACAAACCAGCAGCGAGATAATCCGTTCGGACTGTGCGCCAGGTTTAACAGACTCTCTTTTCGTTTCGGAGCAACTTCGGACAACTCGATGGGAACCTGATGACCCGCTGACTGCTCGGAGCTGCGCGACAAGTTGCTGTTGGGGGGTTTAAAAAAAAGGCTCACTATTTTTAAATGGGTACAGAGAAATTTCGGGGGGCGTGGACGTCAGAGGAGCAGAAGCAGAAGCAGCAGCAGAGCAGCATGTTGGCTCTTGGCTCCAGTTCCAGTGTGGTGATGTGCCGCCTGGAAGAAGAAGAAGTGGTCTGCGCGTAGACGGAGCGGTTGGACGCGGAGCCCTGTGATTGTCAGGCGTCGGCTGCGGACTTTCTGTCATTTTGAAGATCTTTTGGTATTATTTGGATTTCGCTTGCTGCCGTTTTGGCGACAGAAAAGGACTTAAGGGGAAGGAGCAAGAGCTGTTAAAGGCTGCCCCGCGTAAGGAATGAAATCTGGCCACGCTACTGCTTCAATGACAGTTTCTTTTCTTTCTTTTCTTTTTTTTTTTTTAAATATATTTGTTTAATGGAAACGTAATTATTGGTTAAGTGGCTGCACATAGTAAGTCACCGTGGGCCGGTAAAATCGATGATCAAGTAACGTGGCTTGAAAGCTGCCCTCAAGTTATCCCCAAGGGTTCTTCATTTGTAGTCTAAATACTGACAGGTGTTTGTCATTCAGACTGTGTCAGGAAAAGAGTTTTATTCAGTCGTTTTTTCAGGATTTCATCCACATCAGACTTGGTTATGGTAACCAGACCTTTGGAATGGCTCGTGCACAATTATTTTGATCCAGTTATTTGCGCCTCTCACGCTCAAAGGAAACACGCGTTATATTTGACCACCTTACAATGCGTTTGAAACGCGGAATGGGAAAGCAACGATCACTTTAGCGTCTTCTTGCTCTTGAGTTGTAGCCGATTTGGCATCAGCCAAAATGACAAGCAACGGACCTGTCATTGTCTACGAGTGGCTGAAGACCCTCCAGCTTTCCCAGTATGTCGAGTCCTTTGTGGATAATGGATATGACGACCTCGAGGTTTGCAAACAAATAGGAGACCCCGACCTGGATGCCATCGGCGTCTATATCCCTCATCACAGGCAGAGGATTCACGATGCTGTGCGGAGGCTGAAGGAGGAAGCCAAAGAGACAGCCAGTGGACTGTATTTCACCCTTGAACCCATGCCACCCGCGGCCGAAATTTATAGCGGGCACCTGGTGGAGTGCGAGTCTAAACTGCGGGGATCCAAGTCTTGGACCGAGCCCATCAGTGACCGGGTGGGGCGAAACGGCGGTTACATTGGGGCGCAGAGGAACCTGACCATGGGCAACAGGAGGGAGCTGATGATTTACCCCAAGCTCAAGCTGAAGATCATGATCAGGGATAAACTCATCAGAGATGGCATCAACCTCGCCAAGCCGCCCTACTCTAATAAGGTAAGAGGACCCCTGGTGAACTCTGTGACCTCATCAAATCAGTTAATGAAAGCACAAGATATACAGGCAATCATGCAGACACATACTTTGCTTGTTAAGTGGGTTAATGTAATTTAGTATGATAGCCACTAAAATGTAAGCTTTTCCGTTTTTACGCCTAAATAAGTCTTATTGAATTTTACTTCACTGCCATTATCAGGTGAAAAATTACAGCAGATTTAAGAAACTGTTCACAACAAGGGTCAAAGAAATCAGTCAAAGCCGAAAGAGTAAAGCTTTTTAAACTAAACCGAAAGGGTTGTTTTGTAGTGTGCCTGAGATGCTTGTGGCAAGGAAGGTCTGTCACATGTTCACATCATCCATCATTTGGTTGAAAGATTGCTCTCTGTCAGCTAAAAGGTGTTTTGGGTTTAAAAAAAGAAAGAAGAAGCATATTTCAGTGATGTGTTCAACGTCATCTAAAGAGCTGAGTCACAGGCAAATGTCAGTGTGATTCCTAAACATTTTCAGGACCATTGCACTTTGCAGAAGTGTGAGTACTTGCTGTCATTGTGAATGATGGGAGTGAAGTTGCTGCGGATCGATAAGAAGAGAGTAGAGCCTGAGGAGCTTTCACCCTGTCTGCAATTCCTTGTGGGGAGGAATTTACACCCTGATTATTAATCCACTCTGACCTCACCTGTCCCCCGACTTGCTTCAACATTCAGTGCGGGTGGATCAGCCAGACCCATGGGGCTCAGGCCTAGCTCTTTGCCTTGATGAATTGGCAGCGGGTTGTCGATTGCAGGGGCAGTAAATGAAGAGAGCCCAGCTGGGTAGGCTGTTGCTGTCCGGTGAGGAGCCAGACTGAGAGGGCCTCTTGTTTTCACAGTGATAGTGACCTTTCTTCAGAAGTGTTTGAATCATATGCCTTACCAGCTGAGAGGCCTCCACTGAATTACTGCTGTTTGCATAGAGCGGGGGTTTTTGAGAGGAGCCATTGAAAAGAAGCAGGTCATGTGATCTGTATTCTTTTTCTGCACAGCTAAGAACTGACCTGGCACTGCACGGGCATCTTTAGAGGTCTATTCTGTCGTAACATCAGGCTTGTTAACTTGTCAGCAGAACAGGCAAATCAGATACTCGCCGCTGAACTATTACAACTGAATTATTTATCTTTGTGGTCGCCAGGGACTTCCGCACTTGATTTAGCCACTTTTGAGCCTGTTGATTAAGTATTTTGAGATGTTGAGTGAGCCTGAAGAATTAAGGCAGAAACAAGTGCTATGAGTTTGCTCTGAAAATGTGTGGATTTGTAGTAAGACTTCATGCTTCTAAGGGCCTCTGTATTTCTAAGAATCCTGGTTATGGCTTGCAAATTTATTTGAGGGTGTGTTCCCAATAACTTTTTTTATTGTCTAGTTCCAGTCAGACTGAAAATAATCCTGAAGCTACAGAGTTAATGCATGTTCATGACTGTTTCTGGTTTAACACATGCGTCTACCGTTTATTTTGTCGGATCTAAACTTTGGTATCATGCTCGGTATTCAGTATTTGCTCGCTTCCAAATTGGCTTTTTGAAATTGACAACAGTTTTGTGTTTTGCATGCTTCGTAAGCTCATTTTGTCCGTTTAACCATTTTGGCTAACTGCGAATCCCACAGAGATTTGGGATTTGTGAGGGATTAACTGTCAGACTAGGCCTGAAACAAAGTGTCGATTCCAGAGGGTTAAACTATCTTTCCATTTGAAGGCTGTATTTATTTAGAGCCGGAGCTCTGGCATTGAAGCTTTTGAGGGGAATGGGCAGGTCAAGGTCTTTCTGCTTCCCTCACTCTTTCTGTGTGTGCGCGTGTGTTTGTGCATATGTGTAGCCCTGCAGTTTCGAATTGGCTCTAGCCCAGTTCTTTTTTTCTTTTTTTTTCTCCTCCACATTAGGAGTGAGAGGAGTGTGGGACATGGAGCTGTGACCAGCTGATAGAGTTTGACTGACTGAGCTGTGATTGGTCTGTAGATATCTCTCCTCGCCCTGCCCTTGAGATGAGATGTCATCCCCAGTGGAGACTGAGACCAGAGATACAGACATAGGGCAATTACAGGACACACAATGTCAATCTCAAGGGATGGCCATTGTGTAGCATAACCAAGATCTCCATCCACATTTAAACCGTCCTCCGTGCTCTCAGCACTCGGATTTCCATGAACCATGGCCTGTGGGTACTTTGCAAGCAAAACCACAGGCGATATAGGCACCGAGATTCATAAATCCTCTCTAGTGTGTGCTGAATGTTTTCGTGGGAGACAACCCATTATCAAACAATTCACTGAAAGGGCTCTGCTGGGTGTAATAAATACCCGTGATCCTTATCAAGGCCGCGGAGACCTCTTGTCTGAGAGAGAGAATATTATTTCTTATGATGTAAACACACACTTGTGCCGTCGGTTGCACATTTCTCGATTTCTCATCGGGGAACAAAGCAAGCGGCGAAGATGCTGCCGCCAGTTTTCTGGTTGTTGAATGCACAGCAGTTATGGAGTTAATGTTCATTGTTTTGGTTGAAAGATTGTTAGACGTTGATGGAATAATACAGATTACCATTTCTGAAGATCTGACTTATACGTGTTTAATTGCTGCTTTGTTTTGCTTCCAGTAAGAGGCGCAGCACATGTGGACAGGATACAGGCAGCTGACATGCTTACATCCATACAACTGTAATACCAACACGGTGGAGGGGGGGATGGGGATGCATTGATGTACAACTGCAGTATTTAAGGACATTTGAAGATTTTTGTTTACCTGTTTTTTTTGTTTTGCACAAGACAAATAATTGCAGTAAGCAAATACAGTATTTACCTAAATTCCCCCATTGTGTCCAGTTGCTCTATTTTCTAATCAAGTCCTTTTAACATAATTTCTTAAATTTCTCAACCATGTTTTGGGTTGAAGCTGATGGCGCCTTTTCAGCGAGCGAAATTTTTCAATATTGATGTACCGGCTGCTCGGTGCCAAGTTATGAAGATGTGTTCTCATGCTGATCTCATCCAGAGGCTGCTGCTTTCAGCACCAGCAGACACAGTCAGTCATAATAGCGCCTCTTTGTTAGCGCTGTGTGTCAGGAGGAAGCAGAAGCTAAACACTGGGAGATTCTCCATTGTTTGTATGGAAGCTGATGGAGCCACATGTCCTTTCACTACTGGTCTGTTTTGCATTCCCAATTTCCGTCCATTGAAACAAACTGTGGAGGCAAGTGTCCAGCATTGTGCTGGTGGGTGGATGATTTAAAAAAATACAAAAAAAACCTTGGTATCATTCAGAGAAAGACAGAGTTGTAAATAGATGGGCACATTGTTTTTGAATTCTGGTGAAGGCTCGGTGGGCGTTTTTTGGTCAGGAACGTGCTGTCAAGTTGTGGGGAAAGTTAGCTCTTCAAGGCCTCTCTCTGACCCCGCAGAACAGCTGATCACATGTAGCGGGTGCCAAAAGTGACAGGGCTGCAGCTTATCTGGCCTTAAGAATGTAAGAGAGGCAGCAGACCATTAAAGGTGTGGGGTGGTGCTAAAGAAAAAGAGAGATGGCTTTTAAGAGGAAGTTCATCTTACATGACAAACACTCACCTCACTTCCTGTTTCTGTACTCTTATCTCTGCTATTATCCCAACACTCTCACACAGCAGGAAATTTGAGTTCTGTTTAAGGTGACTGCCTGTTGGCCCGCTGTGGCCGTTGATGGCCCTCGGGCTTCACTGGAAAGCTGCCAAGATCTGGTGGGAAAAAAATCGAAAACAATTTTAATGAATCATCAGCGGTGTCAGATCATATACATTTACCGGCCAACTGCCAACTGCGGTTAAGACGCAGAATTTGGCTTGCAAAAAAAAAAAAAAAAAAAACCTGGCACAGATTTCCAGTTAAGCTCCCATGCTATGTAGCTGCTACTCTATCCCATAATGAAAAATATGTGCAAGGAAAACTATTAATTTGACGTTTTTCCCAAATGAGGACCCTTTTCATCACACAAGTGAATGCATTTGTAGTTTTTTTTTCTTCCTGCAGAATACCCTCACTCTTTGTTCATCACGATAAGACGGGCTTTTTCCTGCAGTGAAGGAGAAAGCCTTTCCCAGTAGCCTCTGGTTTTTCTGTGTTCTGCTGAAAGCACTGTTTGCTCAGTTCTTATTAAAAGCTCCTTAAAGGCATAATCAACCAAGGACTCATAAAGGGGAAGTCATAAAGAAGTCAAGGACCCACTCTATTGTCCTGAGAGGACAGAGAAAGTTAATTAGCAGAGTGAGTTCCTCTTAACATTATATAGCGTGTCAGGGTTATATGATGGCTCACATTCCCAGCAGAGTGAAAAGGACTTGTATGCACTCCTATAGTTGCTCCTTTTGTAAACAACTCCTGTTTGGAGACCTCTATAAGCATCTATGTAAAGCTTAAACTGAACGCACGACTTTCAGTTCTTCTTTAAATCAGTTTGATAAGCAGATTGATGGCCATCACACTGACCCTTTCACCTCACAGTGTGTGCCCTGCTGGATCAAAACACAAAGCTGTCATGTTGATCTCGCCCTAGACGATAAAACAGGCTGCACACCCCGAGTCTTCTTCTGGATCTTGCAGTCGAGTCGTCTTCTTTTTTTCTCGTCTTGTATTTTAGACAGCCTAATGATTCAAGCTCAAGTGATCATCTTCCCATTTGTAAAAACTGCTGTGTGCAATAAATCATGAGAAATTTAGCACATCGTACGGTCTTGCTCTGCCATTAAGCCAAAAGTAATACCTGCAAAAGCAGTTGGGTCCAGTATTTCGAGAAACGTTATCACTGCAAAGAGATATCCGTTCACTGGATGGGTTTCAACTTTTTGTACTGTGAGTCAGAGAGCTTCTGTCTGTCCCTCTGTCAGAAATGCTGAACCACCCATCTCCTGGGAGCTTGAGCAAATGTGGGAAAGCAGAATTTACACTATATATGCAGCTGGCAGTCTCATTTTAGCAGGAAGGAGTGAGAAGAGCTTGTTCCTACTGTGCCGTTTCTCACACGATCAGCTAAATTTTAAGCTACTTTTTTTTTCTTTTTTCCTCTTTCCAGCTACATGAACTTGATCTGAGCTTAAGACTTACAATTCAACAGAAACACACTGAACATTCTCCAATTAACAGGAGTCGTCATCAATGATAATCTCAACATTTAGACCTTCAGTTGGTGTTGAAGGATTGAATTTCTGTCCTCTGCTTTAAGGCCCCCCTCTTCAGTCTTCTGAGATGTGTTGTATTTAAGTAACATGTGGGGACGTGCAGTATATATGTATCACTTAAAGTTATGCGGTCATGGTAACAGCTTTAAATAAAGCAGGTCTCGCTGCCATCAGGGCCATTTCATTTTCCACAGTGTGCTGGGGAACGGGTCCTGATGACACACGTTCATGACAGATGCATTATCGGAGCTATTCTGGTCCAAGGTTCAGCTTCCCGACAGCATGTCCAGATGACATGCATACTATGTTACCTGCATCAGGAAAAGATTGCCAGCTGCATTATAAATACTAAAGTATGTTTGGCTTCTTTTTAGACTCCACTTTCTACCTTTTAGTTGGTGGTCTTTAGTCACACGTTTGCAAACTTATTGATTTTGTATACTTAATTTTTGCTTTTAGCGTCAATAAAAGTCTTACAGCTTGAGTCTAACGGGAGTGTTAAAACTGCATTTTTAGCTGTACTACAGAAACCTCATTAATAGTGACTGTTTAAGCCAGGTGGGAGAAAGAGACTTTATTTGCATGCAACGTTTGACTTGGGGATTAAAAGAAAATGTCTTAGCACTTTTGGATCCAAGCCTTTAAAGCTTCCATATAATTTATGGTTTTGTGCACATAAGGCAGATTCATTGTCAGCCACGGCAAACAGAAACTACATGCTCGGTTACTGCTGTAACACATTTCTTTTCTACGTCTTTCTCAGTGCTGTGCAAATGCAAAATGCACTAACAGCTTCTTGCTTTCATCCAAAACGTGTGCAGAAGCATAAAGGAAATCCTAACGCAACAGCACCCTTTGCTGTGTTTGCACTATATGTGCACAATAAATGACCCTTTAGTCCTGACAATGAAGATATCAAGCCGCCCCCCCCTCTCCCCAACAGGATGGCAAGACAAGAGAGATGACAAGAGAGCAGGCCGGAGCATCTGTCTGTGTCAGGATCCAGATTGCACTCACTTGCAAATCAACATGAGCGCACATGTTTTCTATCCCTCTACATCTCTATTTTCCACACACTCATTACTACAATCAAAGTGGTTGCCTCACAAGGGGTGAATTTTCTTATAAAAAGTGACAAATTTTACTAGAAATGCACAACCACACTGTTGGATATTAAGTGCAATCTAGGGCTGTCACTCATCTCAAGTACTGATTTTTACTGTAATGTCCTAGGTGGTCGTGTGTGACCTATAGTCCAGGGAAAAAGAGCTAATTATCCAGGACTCCCACACAACTACGAACCAGAAGATCACACACTAAAAGAGCTGTGTTAAAAAGTTACCATGGAGACTAACAGAATGATATTTAAACATTAAACCAGATGTTTCATCCTGTAATCTCTGTAATACATTGCCAGGAATGGCAGGTTTAAATGGCAAACACAGAGGTTGGGATTATCACAGTAATGCAGTAATTCTATCAGCAAAACGAGCGCTCCATAGATTTAAATGTTGCTCAAGCGTTTGGTTAAGCTGCTTTCTCGTACACTGGTGTTTCTGAAAGTTAAAATTCATAAAGCTGAAGGGGGGGCAGTTCAGCAATGAATGAGCTACAGTTTGGTAAATCTGTATTTTATCAACTGGTTCCTAGAAGTTAAATCTAATGGAGAGTTATGATAGGAGTCCCAGTAATGACTATTTTTAAAGTCTGCCACTGCTGTAGCTTGCTTTGCCCAATCAGCAGTCCATAATCCAAACATCACATTTAAAATTCCAAAAAGCTGCAAATCCTTTCTTTAGAGAAACTGAATGTAGAAAAATGGATTTTAGACAAATGGATAACTGCAAGCTAATGATTCACATCACGTGATCTTGTGCTTATTATTTTCAATTTATGGCTTAGTCAGTTTCATCAAATAGTGAATCAGGACCTCTTTCAGCAGTGATTTCGGATGTTGACTGTTTCAGTTTTAGAAAGGAGTTAAATTAATCTGTTGATAAAACTGTCAGTTTTTAATCATTTTATTTGCATTTTTTTTTTTTTAATTGGCTCATCAAATTCAAATAACAGTTTTCAACTAACCTTTATCAGTGCCGGTAATCTGCATCAGTCATATGAGCTGCAACAGTGGGGGAAAAAAAAGAGACTTGGACATTAGGTTTCTTTTCATGAGCAATACTCTGCTCCTTTAGAACATGTGACATAGAACATTGTAGTCGCGTTGCCCTAACTGGATAAAATAATCCACTTTCCTATGAAGAAGAAGCTGTTAAGGATGAACAATGGCTGTATTCCTTGCTAAGCACGTGGCTCAGACATGCATCATAAATCAGATTGATGAAGGTTGAGAAATGTGGCATCTTACTAATGTTAACTGCATCTTAGTAGGTGGATTTCCTTAAGCAGGGTGCAGTTTTGGGTGGGTTAAAGCTCTACTACCTGCAACAGAGCTTAATTGTCTCACATGTAGCTACAGCTTGGCTCATGTCAGCCCATATTATCTTGGACTGTGTTTAAAGGATGTAATGCAGGGGTGTAGAGAGACAAGTAAGGCATGATAGCAGTGACTATGAGTGTTAGAGAGACAGACAGGAGTGTGTATAATTACCTTGTCTGAAGCTGCTGCCAGCTAGGTGTATGGAACGCAGCGCAACCAACCCTCAGTCACCCTCCCCTCACCCCTTTACCTCTAATTGGTCCATTTCCAAGGCATGAGGGCAGGGCTGTGCTGAAAGCTTTGATCACGGAGACCACACCAGTGTAGATACGTCCCTACCTGAGTGCTTTTGTAGTGGCTGTGCCTGGCAGGGGATTAAGCCATTCTGAACCCACTGAGTGTCTGTCTGCCTGTCTTGCTCTGGCTTCCCTGCGGCTTTACATACCTGAATCTGAACTCTAATTACCTGGCATTTTACTACATTCCTCAAACACACCCACGCAAGAACACTCAAATGCGTACTGTGTATTGTCGCTCTTGTTTTAAAAACCCCGAACATATTTCATAGGTACACTCCAGTCTTGTGTGCTTTGCTGCTTTTGATACTGAAAGCACTTGTGGCTTTTACAGCACATTCTGACACAAATGAGTCTGGCTTTTGTGTGATTGTTCTTTTTCTTTGCCTATATAAACAGAGCTCAGTTTCCAAGAAATCGCATGTGTTGTTTCCTACAGTAGAAAGTAAACTAACATATACAATTAATATACCATTAATTAGTGCATGAAGCAACATTTTCTTTGCTGTTTAATTAATTTTCAATGAGCGAAGGTTAAGCTGACTCTAGCAGTTCTGCCCAAATGGGACGCTGCCAACTAGTCAAAGTCATTAGTTCGTCAATCCAGACCTGCTCGGTAAGGAAGAGTTCATCACACTAATTGCTGGTTTTTGACCTCTGTGTGTGTTAGAGTTAATAGTTCTATTCATTAAGTGTCAATCACTTGCCGGGAAAGAAGACATTCCACTGTAGCGTCTTACAGGCAGTTTACACTCACCATTGTTGTCCTTGTGCACGTTGCACATGCCAGAAGTTACGTCATCACTGTTGGCGCATGGTGCTGTTTCAGCTTGCTGCACACTTTTCAGTTTTTGTATTCTGCAGCAAGGCTGGAGGCACGAGTCTGCCATTAGGTCAGTTTGTATAAGGAGTACAGGGATTTTTGGATTGCAAAAAGAAAGACTGATAGAACAGTCGTGGTCAGACAGTTTTCTTTCATGCTTTGATCAAATGGTATGGCAATGATATGTTTTTTTTTTTTTTTAGTCTCCACAAAGAGCCTTTGCTTGTTTAAAACCCCTCAGAGAAATCAGCGGCTTGTAACTCCACCAGTATAAGCACTGAACAGTATAAAAGGTGGACGTCATCCATTGGTTTCTGATGTTTCATTCTGGAGCCTCAGCATTTTCACTGTCACCATCTTGGTTTAGAAAAATAAAACCAAAACCATAACAAGGAGGGGCAGGTCTGACTGTAAAACTTGGTGGTTTCAGAAAGGAGGATTATCTGCGGCGTGCTCATTGGCTAACAACTTCTGACTGGCAAGTTGTTAGCCAATGAGCAAGATTTACAAGCTATAATTCAATAGACTCAAAAATGAGTGCCTGAGTGCATCACCAGAAAACTGTTTAGAGATCCAGTCAGAAAAACAGTTTCTCAGACTTCAAAGGATCTGAAGTTTTTTGGCACTTCTGTCATAGGGCGAGAGGCGGGGTGTGACCTGGACAGGTCGCCAGTTTATCGCAGGGCTAACACAGAGACGGACAATGATTCGCACTTTACATGCTTCCCAAGATGTTGCATTTTAAGTTTCTGCAAAGAGAAATGTGCAGATTCAATCCTGTCATTTTATTCTTGCACCAAAAGAGGGTTAACTCTACACGTAGGTATTTATTGTGTGTAAAAACAAGTATTTTTGTGAAACGGCTTAACATTCTGGTTTTTCCTTAACCTTATCAGAGAGTAAATCATGTTCCCAAGAAATATTTTTCTCTCGTTTTGATGCTGCTGATGCTGCCTTTTTGCCTGATGTGCACTCTAATTCATGTGCTGTGGGTCAACAGCATAACCACAGTTTTCTTGTTAGCAGCTCTTTTAAAGAAGGCTTTGCCAAACCAACCACTGTTTACTTTAATAGCCCTTCAGAATTCTTTCCAAAAAAGAAACATGCCTCAGACAGTGTTCACCGATCCTGCTGTATTTTAGGGGAGTTAATAGGGTTGACATTCAGAGGTTGGTCCCATCATCTGAAGAGCTAAGAAAATTCTAACCTCAGCTTAACTCTTAAAAGGTAAATGTGGTCTTAAGTCTTCTATGAACAAAGTTAGGAAAAAGCTTGCCTTAACTTGATTTAGCTTCATTTTTAAATGCATCCATCTGAAACCATGTCTTTATTGCAGCTGACCTGATGTGGCTGCTACTGAAAGGCAAAAGCTTGTGTAACCAGTCAGCTTTCTGATAGTCAGCTTTGTTTTAAAGAGGATTAGACTAAGTGGATTTTTTTTCCCAACACGGAGGCCTTTGAAGAAATATTACAACACAGAAGCTTGTAAAGAGCATTTGAATAATGGAGTTTATAGCAAGAAAAGTATGGACTAATGAGAAGGAGAGCCAAAGACGGGATGGATATGAATATTTCCAGATTCCTCTCACGACACTGACCCCTGTGTGGTAACAGCAGACTGATAATGTGCCCCAAGCGATCACCGCAGCATGAGAAACGGTCATTAATCTGGTATCTCACCTCTTTGCTGTGAATCAGTGCTGATGTCATACACAAAAGCCAAACAATAAACGGGCCAACTGACAGCTCCTCATCCAAACCTAAGTGCTGAGGTCATGCATCGCACGTTTTCTCTGCTCCGCCAAACATCCTCACCCAGTTTCACTTCATTCTCACTTTCTTACAGACAGTGCAGACAGGCTGAAATACAAATAGACAGACTGGCAGATCTGTCAAACCAAAAGAGAGGAAGAGATAAAGACACAGTTGGTCTGACAGGCGGACAAACTGGCACTTTTAGACCGACAGGAAAAACTGGAATATACAGAGAGACGAGCTTGATTGACAGGGAGCTAAAATATGTGACGGGCATCTTGAGTCATTAAGAGTATTCTCTCATTTGAGACTTTTTAATGGAACCCCCACTGCTCTCCTACCCATACATATAACAAATTATATTTACAATAAACTGTATTCATCAGCATTTGCAGCTTTGAGTATGAGGCAGTTACACTGATTTCATACAAGAATGAGTGCTGAAGTTAGAATATATGGTGAATGAGGGAAGTGTTTGGTCTTTGGGGCCATACACCTACTCGCACTCAGATTTTCATATGGTAGTAATTGTGAGCATGTAGGAAATGTATGCTTTGGATTACATCGCAGCATGGGAACATTTTGTATTGATCGGTTCTCAGGCGAACGGTATTGTGATGTCAGTGTTATGGTCACTTAGCTTTGTCTGCGGCCTAGAGATGAAACTGCCCCCCCACTTATGAGAACACACTGCCAGTTCAGAACAATGCACTTCAAGATTGGGTTTTATTCTCCCAGCAGCCTCTGCATCTCTAATCCCTGTCCACTCCATTTATGAAACAGCTAAATGCGACTCCACCCACCTACCCCTCCTCAACTGCTCCTGAGCCTCCCTCCCCTAAAACGAGCGATGCCACAACTTCACCTGGTTTTGGTAAAACTTGGGAAAGAAACCTGCAGGAATTTTAAGTGTCAGCTACTTACTAGGAACTTCTGTCCTTAAGATCTTTATGTGAAACAGGTACATTATAAGATTAGATTACATTGCTAATACTTCCCAGAACATGACAAAAAGCCTTTACTGATTCCAGTGGCAGTCATTCTTTGGCTTGTTTGGAAGGAAGACTACAATGCTGCACTGGAAGTTTAGGGTAGGGATTATGTGTGGAGGCTGCCTTCATTGTCATGCAGGAATCCCACAGCCTGAGCTTATATCAATTGTTATGTAAAGCGGCCATTGAAATTGTATAATCTGCTTTCAGTCGAGTTTCTGGTTTGGACATTATGTTGAAATGATATAGAGAAAAGTTAAAGGAAGACATGTGAAAATATGTTACCATTTTTCCCCATCCTTTGAGTACAATGCACTTACACACAAACTACCCCTTCCTTTCTTTTCCATCATCAGATCTATACTTCTGTAGAAGAAGGCATTCTTGTCCCTCCTCTACAACAGATAAATGTAGGGCAGTCTTAAACATGTTTGTCTAGAAATCAAAGCCACTTTTCACTTCCATGATCATTACCCTGCAAAATCACAACAGAGTGCACAAAGATCAAGCATTCTTGTTGATTACAACGAGGCGTCTCCTGTAATTCTAATCAGGATATTGATGAGGAGTCCTCTTCACTTGGGAGACTTGAAGAGGGTTTTGTCTTGAAATGGCATTATGTCTTCAGAGGCTCAGACTCGGATGCGTTCTGCACACTGAGTCACACTAGCAATGTTGTTTATACCTCAAGGGAGAACATTTAAAAACTGTTCTGTACTGATTTTAACTTTACTAGAAATTATGATTGATTTTTGTTCTCTTTTTCTTGATTAAGTTCCGTAATGACTACTTTTGTAGGCAGAATAATAGTAATTAATATTCAATTCAATTCCATTTTAGTTAAATGGTGCCAATTCACACCAATTTGTCATCTCTAGGTGCTTTCATATTGTAAGGTAAAGATCTTACAACATCATAAAGAAACCTCAAACCTCAACACAATCCCCTCTGAACAAACCTCCTGCAGAACCAGGCACAGGGAGGGGCAGCCAACAGAGAGAACTGGAGTTTAATAATTGGTAATGATTAAATACAGTAGTAGTCTAAACAGAGTGAAAAGACACTGTATATTAAGAAAAGCAAATATAGTAATGTTATATATGAAATACTGATAATTTGTATAATTGTATTTACTGTGAAAGGAGGATTTCATGTTTTCCTAATGCAAAATTTTCTCATCAGGAAACAAACACTGTACTTAGAAATTGGTACAGAAGACTAATGGCTATTTCAATGCTCTGGCTTTTTATGACTGCCTCTGTTAGACATTTAAAACACTGCTGACCCAGTTTTAGTCTGAAAACTCCTGGTTTGTATTTCAGTCCGGATGGGCAAAAGCAGAGTCTTTGGAAACGGAGAAAAAGAGACACCTTATTTCAGACACAGACTCCCCCATTCACCTCCTGACTGGGCCTCTTAGGTCACCGTGTGCTGTTCCCTTATTCATCATGCCCTTATCACATGGCCCTTTTTCGGGAATTAAACAAAGACATCAGTACCAGTGGTTAATTCAACATGGATAATGAATTACAGGTGTTTCTGACCTTGCTGTCAATGCTGCACACTTTAATTTATGCATCTACTGTCTACACTGACAGGTTCTTATTTCCAGTGATGTGACAATTCCCATATCAGGTGTACATAAGTACTGGGCCACCTATACACTACACCTACAGGAGCTGCTCTACAATGGGAACCCATGCCATGAAGCTCCCGGCGCACAGTTTTCGTGCAGATGTAAATGCCAGTGGAGGTTTTTAACTGACTGTTGGTGACTTTTACGCACTCAGCAAGCCAATTCTGTAACTTTAAATCATCTATCACTTCATAGCAAGGTTGCTGTGGTTAAAGAGATTAATAATAACTAATGATTAAATGCACAGTAGTGTATGAACAAATTGTGAGTGAAAAAGGTGATTGAAGAATGAACACTAAGTGCATCGTGGGAAGCCCCCAGCAGGCTAGGCCTAATGCATCATTACTGAGGGGGGAGTTGGGGCTGGATCAGGTGACCCTAATTTATTAAAACAGAAACCTAATCTTAAAAGTAGAGGGGTGTTTTTCTCCCAAATCCAAACTGGAAGCTGGTTCTAGAGAACAGTGTATATGCATTTTTAGCCATGTTTGTAGTATGGATTATTTCTAAAACAGTGCTAAAATACTCATCTCATCTTTCGTAAATGAAAACATGTTAGTATGGACATAACCTGTCGAGAGTGAATCAGGATCCAAGACCAGATGAGACCGGAAGATTATGGAGCCATCCACATAGTCATAGACAATGAACAGCTCATTAATGGAATCGGAGGCTCCGCAAGACATTTTACACGAGTTATCGAGCCATCGAATGAGCCATCAGGCTCTACGGTAAAAAGAAAAAACAAGCTTTCTTTTGAGGTTAACACAACACAACGCTGAAGAGGAAATGGTATCAGAGTACCACCAAAGTAGCTGCAATAGCGACTGCCTGCTTTGGTTTATTATTACCACTCATTAAAAGATGGTAACCGGAATCACTCGGTAGGCACGAAGTGCAAGCTATTAGACAAGACACACAGAATAATCACTCAAGGTAACCTCACAGTATGTGTTAACATTAGGGTTAATATGAGGGCTGGGCAATATGACCTCAACAATCACAATTAATTGAACATTTTACATTAATTATGACTAATGAACGATTATCATTATTATTTGGGTTCTTACCTTCATAGTTCACTGACGAGGTCTGAAAGAGGTTTGTAATTTTAATGTGCTGGGGTCATTCTAGGTAATGCGATTGTGCTCCAAGTGTTGAAACAGAATGGTTGGTTGTATTACCTTTGGTTGCTGAAACTGTTTTTCTTCAGTGTTTACATGTGACTTCCTTTTTAATTAATGTCCTCTTTACAGAATGTGTGCAAATGATGGACATGGATGGGGCAGTCACGCTACAACACAAGCAGTAGTACGTTTTTAAGGGGACAGTACATGAACACATACTGGGAGAGAAGTATTACCAGAGTTAAAAACCACAAAAAAGTAACGACGTGGTAAGATTTTGTGGATTTAGAGGTTCTGAATGTCAGTTTTGAATAATTGCTTAGTTCTTGTTAGTATGTACAATATAATCAGTTCATGTAGAGCTTTATATTCAGATTATGTAGTTTGTATAAAGGCTTTATGTCTTTGTATTTGAAAATAACTTAATAAAAGGTTCATTTTCTGCAGTTTACTCTCCTTTATTGCTGCAATTTTCCCGAAATCTTAAATCCATTACTTCCATTCAACCAAAAGATCATTCTAAATAACGAATTTGAAAACATTTTTGAAAAAATAAAGTTTAAAAAAAATGTATTTTTACTTATTAGTGTTCCCCTCAAATATTCAGCAGCCTTCTTTTTCCAGCTTCACAAATACACAAGGTCGCCCCGATTTTTGTCCGCCCCTCCAATCAGAGGAAGCAGCATTTTTTCTTTCTTTCTTTCTTTCTTTCTTTTTTTTTTTTTGATCTAGCTGCATTGTAATGGCTGTCTCATCCCTTCCGTGTCATGCCTGCTGTGAAACCGATCTTTGCAATAGATACACATCATTGTGAGTGCTGCATGAGAAACTAGACATGCATCTCAGCACGGGTTAGAATCTCCCTCGTCCACAGGGGTCTCTGAAATCAACTACTCGATATCCATGAGGCTCAGGGGTTGTCAGATAGAGTCTGATGAGACTAATTTGGCTTGATGTTTATTTTCTCTCTGGGAGTTTGCCGGTGTGCTACAGACTGAATCGGGAGATGAATAGAAACATGTGAACTGATATCACTGCCTCTGCTAGCTGTGAGAGGGTAACATTTCACAATCTGTGGGGGGGCAACAAAATGCATATTTAGTTACATTTTTTTTTTAAAAATTGATCATTTTTCTAAATATGCAGTCCGCACAGGTTCGCTTTTTTGGGTCCCCTTAATAGTAAAAATCGTGTTCCATATCCAGCATTTATAGTTCAGTGGCTGAGTAAAAACCATCCGAGCCAAGGACACTTCCAATGGAGTCAGCACTCTGAGTCTCCAGAGATGAGATGGAAAACTGCAGTGGATATAAAACACAAGCAGAAGTGACAATGCTTTTTTTTTTTTTTTTGGTGGAAGTCATGTGCTGAAGCTGTGTGTGTCTGTGCACATGCGTGCATGTACAAGCACATACTCAAATGGCTGTTTGATTACTGCCAACCAGGATCCTTTTCCCTCGTGAACTTACACAGATGTCGGCACTGTGAACTACATTAACACTGCAATGCACCTGAACTCCACTATAGAGCATCAAAATATTGTATGCGTTTAAAGGCTCTTCATATTTGGCTGTCCCCTGTGACAACTTCTCCACTGGGTATCTCCTGTTTCTAAAAGTGAGCATGAAGCCTGGGTATTTATGTTGACAGTCCCTACAGCCATGAGTGAAGCCCCCCATTGAACCCCATTCACAGCCAGCTCATTTTGGGATGTCAAGTCTGCCATCTTTCCTCTTTTCCAAGTATTTTTTTCCAACTCTAATAGGTTACCAAGGCAACATTTAGGAACACCGCTGAGGGTTTTTGGTGCTATGTTCTCCTGTGATCCCGTGGACAATAAGCCCAGTGACAGGCGTCGCTGATATGCCTGCTACAGTAATCATAATGACCGAGATCAGGGCTTGCTACTCAGTTAGAGCTGTCAGGGTGTCATTTATTGACAGGAAGTAGGGGATTTAAGCCTGTGCTGTAATTCCCTCAACTGCTTCATTTGATTTTCATTTAGCATATCACTCCTCAGGGGTGCAAGCCAAAGCTAAAGAAGTAGGTCACTATGTGTTGAAAACTGAGTGACTGTGTGAGTTTATTTGGAAGCACTCTGGCAAGCTCCTGGCCTTAAACCCCATTCTGCTAAATATCAACTCCTTGGAGGAATGCATTACTATAGATGAAGATCCTTGGCCATTCAATCCTAAAGCGTTGGACTGAGGCATGTCCTGTAGGAATAGCCTGAGTCAGCCAATCGTGGCATGCCTGCGGGCTCTCAGCTGCTAATGCGCTCCTAACTGCATGTCACGTATCCCCCTACTGAAGGTCAGAGGTTTAGTGGAATCATTCATCTGGTCTTCACAAAGGCGGAAAAGGCACTGGCAAAGAGGGAAATGTGGCTTGTGCAGGGTGACAAGTGCCGCTCAGGGGCCTGGAACATGCCAACCCCCTATTTTCCACACAAGCAGGAGGTTATTATTAATATTCTGCTTATCTAGAGAGAGGAAAAGGGTGGGTGGAAAGAAGGACTTGTCTTTTTTTTTCCACATTTCAGATCATACTTTGATTTTTTTTACTTATTTATTTATTCATATGTATATTTTTGGGATGGGGGCAAAAATTTTCGGTATTACAGCTTTTACCAGAGTGGCTTGTTTTAGCAGTATTGGAATACTGAAATTCTCCAATAAGATTTGATGGGAATTTGCATGTGCAAATAAAAAAAGAGACAAGAAAAGACCCAAAATGTATTGCATTTATTCCCATATGGCATGTTTTAATGCTATGAAATACTTCTGATTAGCATAAAAAAACTACACCAAGACTCATTAGTCAAGACACAGAAACTGCATTAAAAAGTTTCACATGTAGACTTGGCCTTGGAGAAGGATGTGCTATCTAAGTGCCCTTTCAGTTTTTGCTTTCCTTTCTTCTTTTGGGTGCAAAATATGATTGAAACATATTCTCACATAGCTCGAGTAGTCTCTTTTTAATATTTTCATATGCCTGCATGATCAGTGCTCACATTCTGGCTTGAGTTAGGGCATAAGACTCCACTGCCTCTCTTTAGCTCCACTCTGTAAATAAGAAAAACACCCACAGGCACATCATGACTTTGGTTTGAGCTGCCAAAAGCATTGTGGGTCAAGCACAAAGACACCATGTACAACATTTAAAAAGTCAACTAGCACCACAAATACGACCAGCTAAGTTACAAAACACAATGCTGGATTCATTTGTAAATGTACGGAGTGTAGATTCATCTGGAGAGATGTTGGTTTGCAGCCGGAACATTAGTTATGCAAGTCTTTGCTTTTTGTGTTTGTGCTTTGTTTATTTCTTACACTTTTACCACGAGTTGCTTCCTCATTCTAAGTTCAGAAAGATTACATAGGAACAGAGCAGCTTCATCTATTGTGTGTATGTCTTCTCCATGTCTGTCGTGTCTGCCTGTCTCCCCTTTTTGTCTCAGAGGAAAACTCGCTGACAGAGGCTCTTTGTTAATAGAGGGGAGAGCGAGATGAGAATAGGTCATTCAGGCAGATTAGTGCTCACTGAAATCCTATAGGAGGGGTCATCCACACAGTGCTGCTGGAATCCACTTGTGACCTCATTCGTGAACCTATTCAAAATCCTGGCCACATCCACTTATGTCTGACACTGTTTTGTAAACAAATACTGAGCATGCTTTTTTTTTCCCCATGTATGTCATTTTTATGTGGTTCTGGCACTGCAGCGTCGGACAAACCTGCCTGGAAGCGCCCTTTTTTTTTTCCTTTAAACGTTTCACTCTTCTGTGATCTTTACTTTAAGGCGCTTCGGCTGAGCCCGGCACATTTTTCAGCATCAATGCTCAGTGTTGTCAAGTTCTTCAGACTGCCGAGGCCGACAGAAGGATTTTGTCTGGTAATGTTATTTGCCTTTAAATAAGGGTAAGAATGCGAAATGACTGGTGCTACTGTTATGAGCATTTGAGAAAAATCCCTATAGTCTATATCCACAAAAAAAGGATTGCTCATTTTCAGAACTTCTATTGGATTTCTTACAGCTGTTCCAACTTGTTAGTAAATAGAAAAAAACGTATTGCTTGATTAAACTAATAGAATTAATTGGCAAATTTTCCTGTGCAAATGCAATCAACCTGCATCGACCCGTTTAATATGCATTCATTTATAAGGAAAATGTGTTGGGTTTTTTTATGAGAGTACCAAGCTAACCTTCACAGCTGAACTAAAGCAAGCTGATGAAAATGATTAGCTCAAGTTGTGTGATGCTTTAGAAAATTTCCACAATATGGAGACCGCCAAACGAGAAATGGTTTTGAACAAAAATGAATAAAAATTCAAGAAGCAGAGTTGACAAAAAATGTAATCCATCCAATATTTTAGATTATCAATCAGCAGCACAGCAAGGAGAGGAGAACCTCAAATCAATGGTTCAAGTGCTTCAGCTTTACCATGGCAACAATTACCATTGAAGATCTTCCAGATGTTTCTTTCACATTTCCCTTTTGCCAAAATTCTTTATGTGTTGCCAAATATTTGTCGTTACTGTGCTTTGTTGTCTAGACTGTTTGCATGTTGTGTTGCTATACAAGTGTTAATTGTGCATTATTCGCCTCCTTCCTTCCTCTTTAAGGGATAAATGGGAGCAGGCTAAATCACTGAAGGGCAAATACAGTCTGCACTTTTGTCAAGGCAAATAAAGCTCAAGATTACTCGTGGTTGGGAGGCACCACCAAGTGAGAGAAAGCAACCAAAGAAAAAAAGAAGCATTCACATGTTTTCTATTTGTGTTGCATTGGCAAAAGTTGCTGTTTTCCAATTTTAACATCTGTGTGCCTGATCCTTTGAAGTCAGAGAGAACTGCTAAAATCACTTAAGAAACTATATAAATGCAGTAAAGGGTTATTCAAATTTGTGTTCTGGGAGAGACTTTACTCATAGCAGCTGTTTCACTTAGCTTAGTACCTGCTTTTCTACCTTATGATACATGACAAATGTAATTTGACTGTACTTGGAGGAATTTCTCCCTCGTGGCTGCAGGTATCTGTACGCAACTCAGTAATGCATGCATTCTGCTTCCTTATCACAGTGTAACATTTCATTACTGTTCCAAAGTAGTCACCGTAAGATTTTCTACAGGTGGAATCTCTCGAGCGTTTGCTTTAATTTTGTTTGCGTGCACTGTGATGAATTAGATAAGTGTTTGTGCATGGTGAGGTAAGATTCTCTGCTCGCGAAACAGCGGGGCGGTGTATCACTTGTGGAATTGTTGCTGCACTGTGTGTTGTGTAGCTGTTCGCATATCGATTGACTATAGCTTGCATCAGGTGCATTAATGCAAATGCATGCATGGAGCACCTGCACACGATGTCCATGCTGGATGAGGCGACAGCAGACGAACACCACTAGAAATCAAGATACGGAAGAACAGATTGCGTGCTTGTCTGACCCAGCCTGTTTGTGTTTCTCTCACACACACAACAAAGGTGGGAGCTTTTTGAAATTAGATGCTGGGCTAGTGAAAAAACAGACAAGCATTTCCAGTAAAATTAATATGACAGCAGGGAAGCAGGGAACAGCCTGACCTTATGAGAAAAGCTTGAGTGGTGTTCTGCCAGGGGGGGTTAAACGACAGCTCGTTATGTAGGTGACCTCTCTGATTGTTGCAAAAATGTTGTAATTTTTTTTTTTTTAAGATATTTGTATTAGTGTGATTTTAGGCCCCAGTCACACAGGCTTAGAGACCAGTTGGCTACACCCTGGCAACCACTGCTTGCTAGGAGGGGGAAAAAAAAAAAGAGTATTCCTGGACTGGTTGCTGTGAATAGATTACTTAAAAAGGCACTCACACAGGGCTTAGAGACTCCCTCGTAACCACAGGTCACTGGGGAAAAATGTGTTTTTGCTGTTGCCCATTGTTTACAATAAAGACACCAATTTGTCACTGGCCAAATACTCATCAAGAGTGGGAAAACTATAAAAAGTGCAAAGCAAACCAGAAAAAGTATGTTTGCCCTCAAAGTAAAAACTGGTTTATTTACTGCTTACTTAGCCAGTGTTTGCAGATAAATCAGCGTCTTCCATGCAAACTGCAGCCAACCATGGCATATGCTAGCAACCAAACCACTGTACACCAATAAAAAATAAAATAAATTCACAATAAATTCACTACAGTACAGCAAGCTAACCACTTTACCCCATACAAACTACAGCGTATTTTCATGCAACATTTGAATTGTACAAAGTGGGTGTACTTGTTTGTGCTGCAGGAAGTTTTACACTAAGAAATACATAATCTACCAAAACACTTCATATACAGAGCGATATTTGATTGAAAATGAAAACTGCTTAAGCATCACTGATCAAGTCCTTAACTTTAAGTATAACCCCTGTCCCGTCTTTCTTGTCTTTGTCCATCTCTGAATGAACTTATCAGGCTCTTTTCTGATAAGAAATATAGCAGCTGTACCTTTAGCAAGGAACACACTGTGCAACAAACTGGACACAAACAGTTTGTTGCACAGTGATGTTTTCTGAGGTGATAGTAACACCGGATTTGAAATTTCATGACAGTTAAGAAAAAAAAAAAAGTTACTTCCTTCATGCTGGCTCCTGTTCTGTAGTGTTAGCTAAATGCTATAAAGTACCGAGGTCTACGGACACCTGCACTCACTGCTGCCCGCTTTATCTACTTGAGTACAGTAACAAAGTATTTGTACTTTGTCATTTCCAGTAACCAATCACCAACCAGTCTGGAAATACTTCTTTTTTTCTTTCTTTTTTTTTTCCCCTAGTGACAAGAGGTTCCCTGGAGGTGGCCAACCACTTTCTAGGCCTGCATGAGTAACACAGAATCCTGTGATAGGGTCTATTTTTAGTCGAATCCCTTTCTTTCACTAAACCTATCCAAGTAGATCTAGTACCTAAAACAAACCAAACATTGGTTTCACTTCACATGTGAGGTATGAGAATGTGTTGCATAATCGAAAAGCATATATATTTTATAAACTAATCTCTACAGTATGAATGGTTTTTTGATATTTCTTTCAGAAGACTGCCAAACGGAGAAAAATAAAGCTGCTATTTTTGCCATTATTTTCTATTTTGCTCAATAACGAGCAACAGCGCTTTCTGTTTAGGTCAATTGTTGAAACAGTGAAGACATTCTTTAGATTTCGTTAATATATTTCCTACATTTTTCAAAAATCGAAAAAATAAGCGTAATCTAGCCAATCTTTGTAGATTTGTTTTTCCTCTCTTCTCCCCTGAGACTGTTTGCACTCACATGTGTACAGCTGTGTGTTTTTCTCTGGATGGAAATGTATACTCTACAGCCTATTGTGTATTTATTTTAATTCATTGAGGTTGTTGAGAGCAGTAATAAACTGAGGGTCGTCTTTTTTTCCTCTTTTTGCACGAACGCCCCGTATAATGGCTTTGCTTTAAACTTCCCGTGACGATTCTCCACAATGCATGGTGTCAAAGATAACCGCACTTCTAATTGTGCAGAGATGAGGGATGTCACAAGCCATTTTAGGCAAAGCGCAACAGTTGTTTGTGATTACCACGCTAATGTGAGTATCAGTTTGATTCTAATTGGTACCAAATGGCTTGGGAGTATAAAAGTGTCAGTCATAATGAGATGCAGGTCTCCCTACAGACACTGTGATTGTAGATGTCAGTGTATATTCTGTTTCTAGTTGCATCTCATTCCTAACACTGCTCCCGCTTGAAATTGAAATCCCTGCTGGGAGTAAATGAGTAGCAACGTGACAACAGAGAAATGCCCAGTAGAACTCCCTGCAAGGTTCCCCACTGCTCAACTTTTGCCTTCTGTATTGCAAACACCAGACCTTCATAATAATACATTCAAATGACAGCAGCTCTGCTACTATACCACTTCTAAGTGACATGATCCTTATAAAACTGCAGGGATCTGTTTTATTGCCTGTCAAAGTAAAAGTAGCTATTTTTTGTAATTGCACGCAAAAATAATGTGCACATTCATCTAAAGCATATAATTATCACTCTCGTTTTAGCATTACAAGCAATACAAAAAAATGGTTAAAAGCATACGATTACAAAAAAGTAGTGACATGCAAAAACAAGAACCTGATTATTCTTTGAATGTTTCCAAAGTACTGAGATCTGAGTACTGAGATTTGTTTTTCTTGAACAAGTCCCTCACACTGATACTCATTTAGAGCTAATGATAGCCATGGCACCAAAATGCTATTATCATTATCTTGCATGAATAGCTGGTCTCAGAACTCGTCATTACCCTCCTCTGTGAAAAGCTGCTAATGCTGCCTCTGTGATGGCAGCGGCCACACGGTCACGCACTGGCACCAAGCGCAGTATTTACCTGACGGTTGGGTGTAGAGCTCTGCTCAGACACTTTATGCTCAGGCGCTGCAATTAAGTGAAGCTGCTAAAATAATTAATGAGGATTAAAGGATTAAGGAAGAAGCTGTCAATCTACTTTTGAGTCGTTTGTTGTGAATATTTTACATCCCGAATTGATTTGGAATATTCTGAATTTAAAGGTATCTGGGAGTTCTTTAGAGAGAGTGGTATTTAATTTTTTTTTCTATGTCTTCTGTTCTTTGCCATGAACCGTCTGCTTTGTTGAATACACAGCCTTAATGTTTAGAAGACCCCACTTTCAGTAGACTAGGAAGAGCCTGTAAAGTCATGCAGTTCTGCTGTATGTACATCATTAGCCACACACCATGACTAACTTTTAACATTTTTTAAAAATGCTAAATGGCATCTGGCCAATTCATAGCAGACTAGCTAATGTTCTATGAATCCTAGATGTAAAATACTGTTCAAAAGTTTTAAGCCATTCCTCATTTCTTTATATTCTGCTTCCATTAGGCCACACTTTCTTCTGCTTTTATTAAAGTGTTCTTGAGCAATAGTTCTCCAGGCTTTCTGAAGGTCTTTTAAAGCATTTTTTTTTTTTTTTTTTACACTTTGTTACTTATTTTCAGTCCGGTTCTTGTACCTGACCATTTTCAGAGGAATGTTCTTTCTGTTTTGTTTTGTTTTGTTTTAGGCCACTTAACAGTGACCAATTAATTATTCAGGCATAAAAAAGGTTAACAAAAGAGATGTACCAGTGCTGTCAACCAATAACTTGCATATCTTGGCAAAAAACATAAATTAATTAATTAACCCTTTCATGCATAGTGGTCACTACAGTGGGCAGCTATTCAAAGGCTGTTTTCTTGTATTTGTGTCAGTTTTGATGATACACTTGCACATAAACCACTACATTGGACACTGATGGGTCACTCCATACCCTGCCACCCACTGGTCGTTTAATGTTACTATAGATGCATGACGTGTTTCATTGTAATTATTGTTATTTAACCCTGTCATGCATGAATTATAACAACCTCACTCAGGATTTTTTACTTAAGTGTTTTTATTCATCTTTTCATGCCTAAAGATGAATAAAGATAATTAAGAAAAAAATCCTGATTGCTGTCAAGAAGCAAGTCTTGTTGCCAGTTTGCACAGAGGCGGTAGGAGTGGCCCACAGGTGTTACAGAGTACTGTGCATATTGTAAAATAACTTTTATATGCTCTTGATATCTTATTGAGATCTTTAAAATGATTTGTATTTGCAGCATTAGTTTAATGCTCCAAACGTAAAAATAATTCTAAATGTTTCTGGGTGTTTACATTTTGAGAATTTTATTATTTTTCTATTTTCAGTACATAGTATTTATTTTCTTATTCAAATCAAGTAATAAAATGTAATTGGGCAAATAATTGATCATGTAAATAAGTATTGGCTGGAGCCCCATTTGATTTAATTACATTTGACAATAACTTTTACATTTGATTAGTTGACGCAAGTCCTGCAGATCATCTCTGGGGCGGGTCATGAGCTTGTGGTTTGAGAAGGTTAATTTATCCTCTTGAGGGTCACACAATAGCCATGACCATTTTCCTTAGCCAAGAATTGAGTAATGACTTTGATTAGTCAACTCAAGGGTGTGTTATTGGGTTATTGGTTGGGCTGTTTGTGCTATGACATGCCTCTGTTACACCAATATGTCTTCATAGATGAACTTGAAAACAAAGCAGGAGCAATTCATGGGTTTTAGTTTGAGTTTATGCATAAGATGATGATAGGATGAGTTTGGTCTTTGGTATTTAAATGACCCGGGTGATAAACTCAGTGAAGAGTAGGAAGCTGAGCTCAACAGGTATACTAACCATCTGCCAGTATTTGATGTCTTATTACTGAGCAAAGAGAATTTGGTTAATAGAGATGAGCCCAGTGACGGAAATTAGCCCATAGCTTTCTTGGGGTTGATCATTCAGGGACTGTGTTTGCACAGAGGTGGACATTAACTTGGCAGGATCGAGTAGCCGTGGCAACAGAGGTGCTGCTGCTCCATTGTGAGGCTTGTTAATCAGATCCAGTAAATAGCATTCATTTTGAGATGACAAGTAATGAGAGGGTGTTTACAGGGAGCGTGATGCTGTTATACTAATGCTCAGAAGGACTCAGACAAGAGCTGCCTTGCTACACAAGTTGGCAAAGGTTAAATAACCAGCGCTCTTGTTCTCACCAAACTTGGCTAAGCCACACAGCAGTTTTTAATAGGATACCTACGATAAATATGGTGTAATTATGGATAAGGAGATTTGAGTCTAGATGAAGGGTCTTGAGCAGAGACCCAACTTCAAACCCCTCAGTGCTTAACATGGTTATTATGTTAACTCAGGCCACGCTTTAGTTTTGCAAGCATGCTTGCTCAATAGCTGAGGGAAAAAAATTAAGTATTTTCAAAAGGCACTATAACCCAAGAAGGCGAATGTTTTGTGACATAACCATCAAACCATGACACATGAATTTGCATAACTCATGAAATTTATCCTCTCCATCACTGCCGAGCTGTTTAATCTTTGGTCACAGTGAGTAGTTCAAAGAGATTTTTAAATTTCATCTGGAAAATTTTGAATGTGTTTTTAATATATCTAATCGCAGACTTTCTAGTTACTTGTGCTGAGGGCTAATCAGAAACATATTTGGAAGTCTAGACTCTGCTATGCCACACACTGATTATTAGAAGCATATGCTGTGTAAATTGCATCTGGTGTGGGGGGTCTCTAATTTTGAAGACGCTCTTATAGTTTCTTAGTGAAGGTTCCCTATAAGGTTCCCTGTGTTGCTACATAAACTATCTCTTGTGTTTAAACCACCAATATTGAAGGCAATTGTGACAATAACAGTCTTTTAAAACAGAAAATCAACTGGTATTGGCCAGTTGCTCAGATTCTGATTATGGTGCAGTTATGTTTGCTTTGTTCAGAAATTTATTCTTCCCTGTCATCATGTCCAGTTTATGAGATGTGCAAAGGGAATTACAGACCGACCCTCCCCTAATTTGGGCTGTAACCCAGCAGAAAGCGTGAGAAATGGATTGGGAGCTTGCAGCAGAAAATGTGCTCAGCTGCTGCCTTATGTATTGCACAGAGCTTTAATTAGTCTATTACAGCAGGGCAGTAGCAATGGGTTATATGATCCACTGCTATTAGAGCACTTAAAGTCAGCGTGTCTCCTGCTCATTTAACCCCGCTGAGCCATTAAGGCGGATGGTCTGCACGGACTCTTTATCAAATTGTCTCGTCTGAATTGAAATGCCAAAAAAACCCACGCAAACCGCAGTGGTTGAAATATCTCGTTACATGTTGTGCATGATGTGCTCCACGTGGTTTGTTTTCCATTTTTGCAATGGATATTTATGCCACTGTTTTGACTTTAATGACACGTGGCAGCCTGAACAGTGGCGTATACATTAGCCATTGTACAACACCAAGCAATAAGTGAAAGCACGGGCCTCATTGCTGCTACAGCCATCTGTCTAGTACAGAGTAAATCTGAAGGTTTTTTTTAAACCTACGTTACAGACTTGCAGTGTTGTAATTGGAAGTTCTCTTTGATCCAAGCAAGAGAAAATTGGCTTTGTTTGAATTCTTGCTTCCTTTGCTGAAAGTAAGGTTACAGTGAAAGTAAGAAGCAATTGCGTATCTGTTGGTGTGATAGTGTATTTCAATTATTTGTATCTACGGTGATACAATCAGCAAGTAGGGAGCTTATAGCTGTCACTCATACTTTGTATGCTAACCAACCAGCTTTGATGGTAATTACTTACTAGCGGCTCTGTTAGCCTTCGCTGCAGGAGAAGCTGACTGCTCGAGCTGTATTTTAAAACAGACTGCTCTCTGGCAAATTATGTTTGGTACGTCTAATCAGCAGAGAAATAAGGCCTAGGTTGCTGCAGTGACATGAGGGAAAGATGCTGAGGCTGAGGCAGGATACTGGCAAACATGCAAGGAATTGCTAAGCAGTCTGAGTAATTATTTCTAAATCAATATTTTGACAAGCAAAGCTCTGGAGTGCCAAATCCCAGCCCGTCAGATTTGAGCGAACTTATCCCTGTGGAATCTCCAGCGCTCAGTGCTGCTGTCGTGATTGATTCCCACATGATACCTTTCACATGATGGCCATCTGCAATGTTAACAGGGCGATCCCCATCGATCGGGGTCCTCAACGGAATATATTTGAGGCGCGCTGCAGACCAGGCTGCACTTTGTGTGAGCGTGCGCATCTGAACGTTAGTGTGATCTAATATTACAGCCTTTAATTAAGCCCTGTTTTCGTTTAATTAAAATGTTTTTGTTAAAGTAATTATGTCATTGTTAACACTTTTGGTAAATTCATGCTCGGGTGGCTGGAATAAGCGCACATGGACCATATATAACCGCACACACACACTCGCGCATAAATTGTAAACAGAAGCAAGAAGGGCTTGACAGATGAGGCTATACATATTCATTAATGAGTCATTTAACTCCAGCCTTTGAACCAGCCTCTACTGGCTGTGCACCCAACTTGGTACTATATTAACCTAGACAAATTCTTACACAGCCATTTATTTCTGCCTTGTTCTGCAAATTCCTCTTCAAAGGATAAATGTTTAACTGTAGCCTGGCAACTTGCACTGTAGCCTGAGCCGCTGTATAACGAATTGTATTCTTTGAAAATAAATAAATAAAAATAAAAAGTGAATGTTAAGGTTTTATAGGCACAGAACCTTTTCACTGACTGTGACACTAATGAAGCAGGTAGGAAAACATAGCCTGCGCATTTTAGTTACATTTGTATATTTGTACATTTAACATTTACAATAGGAAGAAAAGGATTGCCCATAAATGGGGGGTCATTTCAAAAGCTGGTGGAAAAGAAAAGACCAGTCTTTTACAACATTTTGATTCTTGTGTTTATTAACCGACCTTATCTGACAACCTCAATATAAACTGTGTGTGCGTGCAATATATATAGACACGTTTACAGTTGTCACACATTTTCCCTATTTTCATTTTCCCTGTACATCGTCCAATCTCTATCCACCATTTTTTTTCTTTCCTACTTCTTTTAGTGTGACACAAATTTCCCCACACCTATCAGTTCAGCCTCACACTTCCTGACAAACCACATTATCTCTGCACTGCTTCGTCCAGTGAACCACCCTACTCTCCCAGCCCCCTACATGCAGACGCACAGAGTAACGTCTCTCAGATGAAGGCCGGCATATGGCAACATGGAATCCTTTAATAACACCTCTTGAGTACTTGTTCTGGGCCAGATGTGCTCTCAGAACGTCACAGCATTGCTCTCACGATTCACAAAAAGAAGTTGGTCCATTTAATGGAAATGTCTTGAATCTAAAATGCTTCGCTGACGGCTAAATAATTAGAGCAGTGTATGATCAGCAATTAAGAAAGCCTAGAAGTGTACTGAGCTTTGCATTTGTCTAATGCTACAGTTACACTAGGTAAAATAGTGGTTGGAGACTACAGCACAACCAAAATTATTGCAATCTGCAATGAACATGCAATCCTTTAAAACAATTGCTTTGACACGAACCATGTCTGTGACACCTCACAGTCAGCTGCCATCTTCAAAGCAACTTCAGTGCCTCGAGACGATGATGAAACAACAAGTTGAAGTCGGGCTGCCATCAGTTTTTGATCAAATGGGGTCAAGTTGGAACTTACATGCTATCTGTTTGTAATAATATGGCGTTTAACTGTGATAAATCACTGAAAATCACAAATCTGCTGCACTCCACACACAGAATTTTGCATTAACTATAAATCCACTTCACTACTATTCAAGAGTCCAACCAGACTGAGAAATTCCTCCACAAATAGTGCTTTCACTGCAAAATGACATAAGCGCTCAGCAACCCTGCTTATATATAGGAAAATAACCAGAATACAACCAGTTTGTTGCACATACCTGTGTGCTAAGATCTATGTTTCCTTTAGTTGAAGCAAGACAGATTAGGCGATGGAGAAACAATAATACGTGACCGTGCTTCCACTAAATGACTACTCCAATTACTCATAGGTTATTGTTAATAAGTGGACATTTATGTTTAATTGAGTGCATTTTGGTTAAGATGAATTTCCTGGCTGTGGCTGGAAAACCCTCGTGTAGTCAGTGGATAAGCAATAACACAATAGGTCAAGTCTCTTTCAAGACAATGGTATCCAAATGACTGGGCATTTAATATTAAGTAACACGCTTTTTCCGTGTTCTCAAAATAGGTTTCAAAATCAAGATAAGCTTAAGATTTTAAGTAGGGTTATTGAAGTTTGTCAAAGGGACCAAGACACCTCCCACGTGGTATGTTGGCATCGCAAGCCAAAAATACTCTTGCTTTTCTCACAATGAAATGGATGCCAAAGGTCTGTGGTAAAGTTAATGTGGCTATTTGCTAATGAGGCTAATTCCGCAAGAAGGGCTGTGGCCAGATTTTGTACCAACAGACGGACAGGGAAAGAAGCGATAGAGGAAAAAGATTAAAGAGGAACAGCTTTACTGATAAATTCCAGAATAATGAAAAAGCAGCACCTCAGTTCCCATCCTCATTCTTCTTCCCTCCGTGCTCTTTGCATTAAGGATAACTAATGTCCCCTTTCCCGCTGTTTGCTTAAATTGTGTATTCTAGTTGTGTGTCATTTTTAGTTAACATGCAAAGCACATTGAACCAGGTGGCTGTGGGGCACAGAGCTGTGATTTCTCTCAGCAGGAGTCAGGTTTTAGAAAAGAGCTAACAATGAGCAAACGTCTTGAATGGAGAAGGATGTTTTTAAGTAAAGGCGGATAGGAGCTTTTCATCTAGCTATATGCTATTTTTTTCTTCCTGTTTGCATTTAACTGGGGTTGAGGAGCCTGCCTTGAATTCCATCCGGGATAATAAAAACATGAGTCACCCACAGCTTTATAAGAAAGCGGAGACTTTTGCTGCTTGCAGTTATCACAAGATATTTTGCTTCAGATTAATAACCATCGGGAGTTTTTAAAAGTAGTGAGCTATACTGTGTATATATGAATCAATGATTTTATCCAGTAGCAGCAGCAGAAATATATTGCTTGTTTTGGATAAAATAGCTGCTAAAGCATCCAATGCATTATCAATGCTTGGACACATGTATTCTTGACATATTGATAGCCGATAGCATATCCTGAACAGGGTTATTAGTACCCTAGGGGCTTTTTTTCCCCCACCCGGTCCCACAAAATATCCTTCTCTGCTGACATCCTACGCGTGATTGGCTGAGTGGGCAGTTGGCATACTTTCCTTGCCTTCCTTGTAGTCTTACTTCATTCCCTTTGGCTGTGTTAGGGGTGATGTACAGTTCACTTTCAACTTACATCCTAGCTGCTTGGTCGGTGGTAAAGCTTGTGTGTTAGCAAAGGGAAATCTTCTTAACTCTAGATGGAGAAAAGTAGCTGGTGAGGAGACTAAGAATTCAGCCCAGCTTTTTGTAAATCGGTAAGGAAAGAAAATAATATTGATCAATTTGATGACAATTATAGTAGGCACAGTATGAATATCCTAAATATTGTTAAATTAAAATTAAAGGGGGAGAGAGGGAGATGAGGAAAGCACAGCTGACGGCTAGATGGATTGACCTTTTGTCTCAGATACCCAATCCACCTATTTGACAGAGTTTCCAATACAAGTATTGGATGGTTGCATCCCTGAAGAAAATGTATAACCTAATTATTCTCCAAATCAACAAGCCAACCCAAATCTGCTGCTGATGCTGTCTGTGTGTTGATTTTTAATCACTGGAGCATGTATGCGTCTGTGTGTGTCTATGCATATTTGTAAATACGTCTGCATGTGTGGATTTCCGGGTGGGTGTACACTCTGACATATGCCTGCAGGTTTGCACCACTCTGAGGGAGAAATGGAAGCTTTTCACAATGACACCCAATACTTGACACGTCCAACCGTGAATCTACGATCAATACAGCAGCACATATTAGACTTTAGTGCAGAGTTGTTCTTTTCCCCCCACCCCTGTTCTCTGACTGTGATCGATACAAAATTACAAACCCTGCCTAGGTCCTACAGTTGCATCTTGCTTTGAAGTTTTTCAAAGGATTAACATGAGCCAGCTAGCTGAGATTTCTGGCAGACATTGCAGTACATGTAGCCATGTATTTTCTGTCTTCCAATAATAGTCCAAGTCTAACTCGAACAAAGATCCCAAATGTTAGTGGGAAATGAACAGTGCTGCAAGTCATGTTCACACACTGTCTCTATGCATACAAGGCGGTGTAGTATATGCCAGTGTAGAAACCCTCTAAAGTCCATTTATCATTTTCCAGTCAGCATAGACACCTCTAGACAATAGATACTTAAGTGTTTATACATGTTCCATATTTAAATCAAGCAGCTACTAGGTTTAAGTGATTTTTATGAATGTGTGTCCCCCTGTCACTGATGCTCTCTGACCTTTCCTCCTGACCTTGTACTGTCTAGTCACCACCTGGCTCCAGGGGAAATGTGGTGTGACACAGGACGCACACAGTCTGCCTCACACGTACCTGACAAAGATTAATGGCACCTCAGATATTCATCATTATTCTCCCTAACAGCAGTCGGATATGGCCCTGGGCCAGATCTCTGCCACCAAAACCCACCGATGTAAAATATTTCTTTTCACTGCTCAGCTGAAACCTGGCCAAAGCCCCGTAGTACTTTACAGCTTCCTAAACATTTTTTAAATGCAGGATCACACAAATGAAGATTCACCAGGGTGCCAAAAACATGCCATTGCTACCAGAGTAAACAACCGTTTGTTTGACTGTTAAGTGGCCTTTTACAATCCCTTGCTGTCTGTACGTCCTGCGAGCAAGCAGTAGGCCTCCAACCTCTTGTTATCCATCCTAATTGTCTGGAAACGAGAGTCGATGAAGCTCATACAAAGGACTGCTGGAGGGAGAGGTGGTGGTGCTTGGATGGCGTGGGGGGTGGGCGGGCTATTGTTGCTGTCGGATAGATAGAGAGGTAATCATATGGGGAATGGAGGGTGGAGGTTGCTCTATCTGCCTGCTGCCTCTCCTCATAGGAACATCTGCCTCTCAGACTGCAACAGATGCAGAGGCACACAGGGAACGATGGCGGGCGATGGTGCTGCTGGGAGCTGATGCATCCTGCCAGGTTGTTGCGGGGAGATTCAGCACCAGTGTGGTTTTTAAGTATATTAGTTGTCTCTGTTGGCACTTCATAGCTGATCATTTTTAATCGGTCATCATTCAGGAAGCAAGGAAAAGGCAGCAGCCAGCATTGTTCAAAACCATACGTTGTGTAAAGTTCTAATGCATGAGCTGAAGTGCTAATGCTGTTAAAACGCACAATAGATTAAATCAGTAATTGAAAAGTAAAAGTTGCTAATTAAGGAAAGGCTAACCGCAAAGCAGGTAAGAATGCAGAAAATCACACCTACCTATTAGAGAGTGCTGGGTGTGCACTTTTGGCATCATTCTGTGCATTGCCAACCAGATTTCTGTAAATTGTCTCTAATAGGCTGAGATTTGTTATTTGTCAAAAAGCGCCTTCCATTATACATGGTACATTTGAATAGGATTCCAATTATTTGATGCCACGTTACCTCAGATTGGCCTCTGAATGGCTCCACACACCATCTGGTGTGTAGGCTAGAATCGTTCGCACTGTATGGTCCTAAAATACACTTACAATACACACAAGCGCACGCTCATCCGTTCGCTCAGTCGTTCACTCGCCCGGACTAGTGCCTATCTGTGATGCGGTAGCACACCTCGACTGATAGCCTGCTGTTAAATCTCAATGAGCCAATTTTCTTCTTCCAATGAGATTCACCCAATTACAGTTCTGCGTATTGGTATACCACAGGACAGCTGCTACTGCTGCTGCTGGGAAATGGATTGTGGTTTGGTAAAGATTGGCTTCAGCTCCTGCTAGATTTGTTTTAATCACATGTTTGATTAAATAACCATAGCTCATAGTTAGCTGTGAACATTAAAGGAAAGAGAGACAAATTTTACTCCAAACCAAACTTCTTTTTTTCTTCCTGCAGAATCTCTCTCTCCTCTTTGTTTCTCTGGAGTTCTGCATTCTCAGTAGTTTGGGGACATGCTTGATCTCAGAAGGAGGGCTCACAGGCTCAGACAGAAAGAATTTGACTTTAGTGTCAGAGGTGTCTCAGATGTTTCAGGAAAGCAGCTCCCCAAAGACCTCAATATAAATACCCATATCGCAGGTATGTGAGCCACACTTGTTCAGCAAAGGGTTACAAAAATGACTCTGTGACATTAATTCAGCAAAGATTTGGTTTAGAGGACCGAGCGGTGCCTTACAGATGCAATCTATCCAACCTTGTCATTTCTACTTCAGTGATGAAAAGGGCAGTTTTTTTTCCAGGGAGCCTGAGGCCAGCTATTTTTAAAACTTGTGTGGAGGAATCGCCTACTGTTTTGGATCCCAGGCAGACTCTTACTTATTAGGTTAAATCCATTTTTTTTTAAATCCCACTTTAGTTTTTTTTTTATCATTACTTCCATCTGTTTCATGTGAAGGTCTTGTAAGGATGTAAGGTCTTATCTGTTACAGAGGTCTGGTGTGGACACTGATGTGCCAGCAGACCACCAAGCCTGTAGCCGTGCTTATCAGCCTGTACTGGTGGCACCGGCCTGGACCGCTCTTTATCTCTTATCTCTAACACAGGATGTAGAGCAACACGGATCCTGGCTCAGCAGCAGCTAAGCAGGATATCAGGGGGGCTGCTTGCTAGCTGGCTTATTGTCGAAAAGATATCAGAGAGATTATTAACTCTCACGTTTGATAATTGTGTGTGTGTGTGTGCGCGCGCGTTTTGAAAGAAATTTTATGCAGCGTCCAACCTGATATTTGTATGAAAGGTGATTATAGTTATTTTTTTCAGCGTACGGGTTTTTGGCATTCTGTCTGTTCATTTTCAAAATGACAAAGTCCAGAATTATGCAGTATTCATGTAACATTGTTCATGTTACACTAAGATGCTGAGATCACAATCTTAAAAAAGTAATCGGCACTCAGATAACACATCCTCTACAGATTTTTAACAATTATATCAACTTTACAAAGCCAGTGTTTGCTTCATGGTTGCTGGTTTGTATTGGATTACACAGGTTTTGCCAAAAATGCTATTTACCTACCTCCATGTAGCACAGGGTGGTCCTCCTAACTACACATAAGCCCAAATCTCTAGCTCTTTTTCTGTTGTGGACACTTAACGGAGAACTTCTTCCTACGACCTCTGGGTGTATTCAGGTCTACAATAAAGTAAAATCAATGTTAAGTAGAATAATTTGAGTCCATATTACAAGCAGTTCAGATATCAGTACTAACATTTCTTCCTCTCCTCATTCCTGTTTGCATTAATGGTAACAGCAAGGCCAAAAGAATTTAATTAATGTTGATATGCTGCTTATGAGTCATATATATAGTATTACCATATTTATGTATGTTAATTCCTTCACATACTCTTTGAATCATCGCATGCTTTGAGTTCCATTTTTGACGTTCTCTAACTTAGGGCAGCTTTACAGGGTGGCCTTCTCATTTCGCTCACAGGCTTTGCCGATGCTGACCACAAAGTGTGTTTGTTATGACAAGCATGATTAACATGTCACTGAGTGAAGACTCTTGCCAGGCATTTAAACTGATTCAGGGGAAAGCCAGGATGCCAGGGGGTAGAAAGAAGCCCCTGGATGTGTTTCACTGAACTAGGTTAAATCAAATGTTACACATTTTAAATACCAGGCTTCTTCTGTCTTTAGCACGAAAGATATCTGTGACGTGCATATTTTCTCTAATAGCATGTATTTTATTTATCACAGAGGTTTTAAAAAAGCCAAATTGAAAATTAAAAAGGGGTGTGGGTATTTTCCCTGTGTGCTAATAAATGGGTGTGCTTAAGTGCTCAATAACTAAAGTAACAGGTCATTTAAATTATTGATGAGTGACTTGGAGCAAAGACCCTGGGGGCAAACGTGCCCTGCCAGTTGACCTTTCTGCTGTGAACTTTGATCCATTCTGCACACGACTCATTACAGAACCTGCTACAATTCTTGACCTTTTGCAAGATAGATGGGAAGTTCCAAATGTCAGTACCAACCTTCGGCAACATTGCGTATAGGCTGTGATTTTTATGAACAAAAAAGGCCAAAAGTCTTATTTGCGTTTTATAACAAGAGAAAAGCTGATTAACTACTATATTATACAATGAGGAATATGCAGTAAAACCCTTACTGTCCATTTTGCCTAGCAGCAGTGACTCTGATTGAATGGAAGTCATGGCAAATGCCACAGCGCTGGTTTACATAGCGGGGTGAGGATGTCTTACACCATGAGGAACAAAGCATCTTTAATAGTCAGCTATAACCCATCATTCTTTCAGGTTCAACATAAACTGAGTCACTCCTCCACTCATTTACAGTGTATATCATCCTCATGACTGAACACATTAAATCAATAACAGGTACATTCATTCTCAGGATTCACCGGTTTCCATTTCTCAGAAAGAAAAAGCCTCGTCCAACATTTTATTGAAGCAGTATATTTCAAACCTGGGCAGAAGAGCCTGTTATTAGCTAGTTAATGTGTTTAATGCTGTTGCTTTACAGCCTTTCAGCTCGACAGGCTAATGGCGTGTCCTGGCTTGACCTCGATCTTTAGGGTGCCTGCATCCTGAATCATTGCGTGCAACAAAGGATATTTTTAGGCAGAAGAGGACAACCAGATTCAAATCAGTTGTTACCAATCAGAGTGTGTGTTCTCCTACTCTAACATAATTATCAAAGATTTAAATGATCAAACACATCCACGACCACCCATCGCACAGTTCCTGATATGGGATTAAATTTAGCACAGCCCTTAGGGTGGAAACATCTCTGTGAGCCCTGCTGAGACCCACAAAAACAATATTGCTGATCCTCCAGACCTCACACTCCCACACAATGCACCACTAAGCTGCAGAAAGTGTTGGGTATAACTGCAGCACTTTTTGCTGTGGGATAGATTAGTGCACGCACAATTAAAACGGGTCATTCCACCAGCCACTGCCAGTAAGGTATTTTTATTGTTGGGAGTATCCCATTGGATTAGCCCCATGTTATGTCCTGCCTGCTGCATTTTTTTCCCCACAAAAAAGAAATTGGGGCGTGGAGGGGGCAGAACTCAGTAGGGAACAAAAGTCACCCTTTGATAGTACAGCATTTAGTGGCCTATTAACTTGGCTAATTATGGAAAAAATAAAGAAGCTTTTGATGGGAATGTGTGGTAGAGTAAGAAAATGGGCAGTTTTAGGGATTTAGCATCAAGAATAGACAGTTTTGTGTATACTCTACACCTGTGCACGTCTGCAACCATCTGTGTGTTAATTTGGGTTTTGGGGAGGAGTCAATATGGCTAATCCCTGTAAGCCCGAATCAAGTTGCTGCACAAATCATCTGTTGCTGGAGGGCTGCGGCTGTCAGTAGCACCCTGTCAGATGGCTGGAGCGAGGGAATGAGAAAGTGTAACACTGCTAGAAGAGTTGAGGTCGGCAGCTGCCCTTTCCTTAATATGATCATTTGAATTCAAAGCTGTCACTGATCTGATTGCTGGCATGCTTCGAATTTATATTCCATGACCGCTAGGCTTTACGAGGAGTTGTGAATGGAACACAGAGGTGGCATACATACACACTCACTTCCTGGCTTAGTCGCCCATGTGTACCGTGCTGGTTTGCATTGATTTATTGTCTTTGTAGTTCAGACTTGACTACTTAGTGCTGAAAATTGAAATGCCGAAAAGAGTTTGTTACAGCAATGCTTCACACTATGACGTCGTTTTCTGGTAGCAGAGTAAAAACAGGGCAGGAACTTAGGATAAATCAGTAGTTGCAATAAATTTTTTTCACGTTTGATGACAGGATAGTGAGTAGATGCCCCGACCAACTGGTAGTCCAATGATTTAGGGTGCTTCACACCTTCAATAACAAGGCGCAGGTCACCTGGTGGGAGGCAACCTCTCACCAAACAATTGCAGTCTGCCTTGGACTGACTAAACCCTGTGAATGTTTGCACATAATTTCCAGCATGCTGCATTCAGTCATTCAGGCAACTGACTGTGAGTCATCACAGACATGACTACCATCTTTTTCCTTTTTTTTTTCCCTTTAAAGTAACCATTATGATTGGAAGTTTAGTGCACAAGGTTCACTGCAGGTTTGGCTGTGCTGCAGTTGCCCACCACTGTCTTTCCCTAGTGTGACTGCAGCATTAAGTGCATTAATGCATCAATTAATTCAGCAACAGTTATCAAATTTAATTGTGGCACTTGCATCATTAAAATGTGATTGGTCTATGGACATGCCACCCATGCGCTATAATAAAATGCGCTATAATAAAATAAAGGCAAACATTCATCTGGTGTTTGTGTCTGCATAGTTCCCT
Source organism: Oreochromis aureus (assembly GCF_013358895.1). Classification (NCBI taxonomy): domain Eukaryota; kingdom Metazoa; phylum Chordata; class Actinopteri; order Cichliformes; family Cichlidae; genus Oreochromis; species Oreochromis aureus. The sequence goes on along the minus strand of NC_052956.1, from coordinate 11,311,323 downwards.
ACCTGTGGAAGTGAAGGATTGTGGGAAATCCGCAAGCTGCATGCTTGTGAACAGTCCTCAGCAAGCACCAGTGCTAAATGCAAAGGTCAAGTTTTAACTATGTACAAGGTTAGCTTGAACAGGAAAGGGAATGACCAGAACAAAAAAGATCAAAGAACCTTAGGTGGATACACTTTGAAAAGTTTGGTTTTAGTCCATCATAAAAATACATTCTTGCTACCGGATATACTCTATCATTTTCTGTAGCAGGAGAAAGATGAAAGACCAATAGCAGCCTGAACATGGACAAAAGTAGTCTACATTAGCAGCTGTTTCAAGTGGTCCATACAACATGCATGCATCTGCAAAGCTTGGTGTAGCACCAAGATATTACCACTGATATATGATGCAGGATCTGGTTCTTATTGGGTCCTCTTTCACACCAAGCAGGCTTTCTGCACCTCCTAAAGGGTTATCTTTCATGGCATCATGTTCAGAACCGTTCACTCTCAGTATTTGTTAAACAGACAGGAAAGCGGTGTCAAGGCTGAAGCCTCACTGACCACAAATGTGCTTGTGTGTCTTACTGCAGTCCTTTCCAATCTAAGCATCTTTCATACCTCCCTTCTCTAAACCAAAGAGCATATTTGGGTGAATTTATGTGTTGGTGTAAGATGAGATACAAATCCCATTACATTCCTAATCAGAGGAGGATGCTGAGTTGGCAAAATTCAGACAACAGTGAGCAGAACTGCGTTGATGCTTCTAACCCTGAGATGTCTGGAATCCACAGACTTTCTCCCCTGCTTCTACTGATTTATCAAAGTCCTCCTGTGTAATTTCTATACTAAATTACAGAACAGAAACTAATATCACACAGCATGAAGATCAGCACTTTTTCTTTGGCCTGTATGCCATTCTTTTTTTTGACGAAGTGTCTTGATATGATTTCTCATCCAGTCTAGAGTGTCAGAGTATAGTAAAATGAAGCCATCTCACTTATTATTTAAATGAATAAAATATAACAGCACAGCAAAGTCAGTATTCTAGTTTTTCATAAATGAAAAATACATTACAAACCCCCACGCTGAATACAAGAACTCTATCAAGAGGGAAATTAGTGTCACAGTGTACTGATTATTCTTTTTTTTTTTTTTTTTTTTTTTGTTCTTTTTGGCTAGTAAACTGAGGGATTGCTAGTTATCGCCATGTCTGTATTTCACAGCTCCATATAACGAACATAGCCATAAGCAGAGTTAAATCTGTGAAGTGTTGAGATCTAGTGTGGAATGTACAGAGTCAGTCAGAGGGGCCCATTGGTCTGGAAGGCTGCTGACAGACAGATTGATGTAGTGCTCACTCCTTTGAGAGATGATGAATGACTTTCTGTGGTGCTTAGAGTTGCCAACTCCCCTCCAGCGGGAGAAATGTTGGCCCTAGAGACTGGAATATAGATTCTGGTGGCAAAAGCGGAAGAGTGGTGGTGCCAAACAAGCTGACGTTCAAGATGGTTTAGGTTGCGCTTGGATCACGATGAGGTTTATAACCCTCACTTTAATTTAACCCTGGAAAATCCTCTGATGGAATTAAAGGCAGTTCCCTTTTTTAATGTGTGTTTGTGCATACTATGTCTCAACAATCTGAGGTCACTGAAAACATTTTCATCTTTTTGTTTAGAGAAACTGCCAAATTATTGCAGGAGGCAGCTGAAATTAAGGTCAAGCACTAAATAAAATGAATTCAAACTAAATGTATTAAGACAGCGGTCCCCAACCCCCGGGCCTCGGACCGGTACCGGTCCGTGAGTCGTTTGGTACCGGGCCGCGAGAGTTGAGGCTCAGGTGTGTATGGTTTTGTATGGTTTTCAGGGTTTTTATCGGTTTTCAGTGTTATTTTGTTATCGTTTTTATCGTTAACTCTGTTTTCCTGGGTCTTTTCACGTGTGTTATGGATAAATCTTCTTTTTTTCGGTACCGGTACTTGTTTTATTTTGTTGTATTTATCCGCGACACCTTAAAGGCCAGTCCGTGAAAATATTGTCGGGCATAAACCGGTCCGTGGTGCAAAAAAGGTTGGGGACCGCTGTATTAAGACACAGATCCACAAGGTTATAATTTTCATGACTGCCATTAGCTGTCTAAACATTATTCTTGTTGAATTAATGTAATTTTTGAAATACTCAATCACTTGAATCACCTTTCCCCTCCATTCTGATGCTCAGCTTGAACTTCAGTAGGCTGTCTGGACCATGTCTATAAGCCTAACTACATGGAGTTGCTACATTGTGATTGGCTGACTAGATACTCACATTAACAAGAAGCTTAACATGTGTACCAAATAAAATGTGTATGCCTTAGCTGAAGTGTAGCTTCTAAAATGCGATGTATTTGCCTTCATCACAGTACTTTAATTCATGTGATAGATTGCAAACTCAGACTGAAGTCTTCTGGGTTTACGTGTAGGTGAAAGTTATCTGCATGTGCGTTTCTCTGGGTGGCAAACGAATGTTTGTATTATTTAAAATTCAAAGAAAACAAGGGAAAAATAACACAGTAGTTTTACTTATCAGCTGCTGACAGCATGCCTTGTCTCTACTTGTCAGTGGTCCCACTCAGTCACGACGGTGCTAATTCAACCCTGCTGCATTTCCTATATGTTTTGATAACTGCAGTTATCCATGGAGTGCTTTTATTATGCAAACATCGCACACAAGCAGCTGGAGAGCCGATTTTAATTCAGAGGGCCTCGTCTCAGCCAAATGCCGAGGAACCCTGTGATGTTAGGCTGATTAACAGCGTAGATTGGCGTGCTCTTGCTGTTGGCTTTGTAGGTCAGGCAAATTAAATCTGAGCTTTTTCACTTAGATATTGTAGTGCCTGCACACAGCTTTAACAGCAGGTCGCATGTCACCAGTAAAGTGCCTGTCAAGAAACCCTGACAGGACTTCATTATGCGAATATGGCTGTTTCATACTGTTATAAATGACAATATAGGGAATTACTGTCAGCCTGGCTTTTTAGAGTCCACTCTGCTCTTGCTAGAAGTTAAAGTACCTTTATTGAAATTTCAAATAGCTGTCATGCTAATTTGTGCATTTTGCTTGTGGCAATTTTTTTTTCTCTTTTTTTGGAGAGAGTTTCTTGTCCCGTCTGCAAACCTCTTTGGCCTCCTCTTTAGTTGGCATTGCCTAAGGCCTGTCTCTGCCTGCTGTAAAACCAGCGCATTAGGCCCTCTGTCATCGAGGAGATGGATGGACAGTGGCTTCTCAGCTGGCGCTTCGATAGCGTTGCAGTTTCATGGGCGGCTCTTTCAACAGGGGAGACATGCCAGCAGCAGGGAGGATGGATGGAGAGGTTGGATGTTGGGGGAGAGTGTGGATTAATGAGGGGCGTCTGGTGACGGATGGGGCGACATCAGTAGACGGCTGTTTCAATTTCAGCCTCCCACTCTACATCCTGCCTATATTATTCATCGGGCCGAAGTACAGAAACTCCTTCGCTGCTAAACTTAAAGCAGTTATTGCTTTTTTTCCCCCCTTCCTTTTTTTCTTCTCAAGTCTTTTATTCCCATTTGGCCGATCAACTTTTCAACAGTAAAGCCATGCATTGTCATATATGTAAAATTTCCCTATAATTTTCAGCTTGAAAGTGCTTGTTTTTTTTCAATGTCAGTAGGAAGAAATGTAAGCAGACATAAGAGCCTCACACTCAAGTTAACAAGTCCCATGATGCTGGGTCATAAATTGTGTCCACCATTCCCTCCAGGTCCCCCTCCTTGCCCTCTCTCCTTATCCATCCTATCCAACCTCCCCAGTGGGACCATTATAATGAGTATGTTAGTATGTGTTTGTGTTCTCTGAAGTTGGGGGGGCTTGTAGAGGAGAAGCCATGAGCAGCAGAACAGGGGGAGAGGAAAAGGCTTTAGATGAAAGATGAGAGGAGGAACTGAGCTATGAGGAGAAAGGGAATCAGAGGAGAAGTGGGGGAGGGGGGAGGGACACAAGGACTACATTAACTATTTATGGGTATGCTCCGATGGCTAATGGGAATTACATCTGTTTTAATTATTGATGCCCTAACCGTCTGTCTTTAGAATCATCTCCTCTGGGGATTGAACCGCCTGACAGATTCTATTGTTGTTGTTTACATATGATATGGAGGCATATGTAGATTGCGTTCCACTAATAATATTTGGTTGCGAGTAATGGTCCCTAAATTAATTTTTTTCTGTTCCTTCCTTTCATTTTAACAACTTAATTCAATTATGCTTTTGCGTGGGGACTTGAAATAAGACATAGAAACTCAATCGCCTTTTCTACAATTGATGCCTTTTTGTGTGTCCTGCCTGAGGCTTGTGTAGGAAGCAAACTCATAATGATAATCTAAGCGTGGTTCTTACAGGCAAAGTATGACCATTGGCAGATATTATAAACTGGAAATGTCTAGAAGGACAGGTCTTTGGAAATCGAACCGGTCCACCTGCATGTCTAAGTTAAAGGCCTTCTTTTTAAGGAATCTCTTATCTTTCAAGGGGAACAGATTTAATGTTTGCTCAAACTTGGCCGCCTTGAGTTTCTGCGTTTTTCTCTTGCCAGTTATCTCTCGAGTCTTGCTCTGCTCAGATTGGTTGCCAACTGGCCCTTAGTCAGCTCTGCTGTGAGAAGGTATTGGTGTAGCAGATGGCACTGGTAAAGCCTGAGGTATCTTCAGAAAACAGAGGTCCTGGCTTTGCTGCAAGTCAGACGAAGATTATTTTCACTCAAGATGAACTCTTTGGGTTTGCGTTTGTGTATTTGCCTCGTATTTCTGTGTTATGGGTCTAACTCCTGCTACAAATACTACTCCATAATGTCACTGTATTTATAGAGAAGTGAACTTTCTCTGTGCTCGTCTAAGAACTGCTACTGAAAGACAGTCTTAAGCAGTTATCAGCACCTGCCTCATGCTAGCCATTGTTAACATCACCACCGCACCAAGTATTAATTACTTCTCACTGCTAGGCTTGTCTGACTTGGATAATCCCGTAAGAGACCCAAAATACACCAAATTTTATATAAAACTTTATTGTTCCAGGGTGTCCTGAGCTGTCCAGTCATGTCCATGTTCAGATGTGATGATGCATGGTAGCACTTTCTTATTGCCAAAGATGCTGAATTACAGTCTGGCCTTTTCTGGATGACTCCGCTGATTAATGGGCCCTATTAAAACCCGTCTGCTCGACGTGCTTGGTGGGGGGAGGCGGCAGAGACGAGTATCGGGGATGGGCAAGGGCCCATCCTCCCTCTAATGGATGGTCTCAGAAATGGTCCTTACCACATGTGTCATACAGCATCAGAAGATGTATTGATGCGCTAAAGCGGAGGGTTGCTAGAACTGTTACAGCTGGTTGCATCAAGCAAGAAAGCATGTCAAACATAAGAAAGGCTCGAATGCAGAAATTCCTTTGCTCTGAAGTGCAAAAAGGATAATGGCAGACACAGAGTGACAGTTGTTCAACTCAGCAAGTCAATAAAGTGAAATATGCTAATCAACCAACTGACAATTACTAATAGGGTGACGAGAGGATCTAAATAAATCGTAGTGGTCCAGTACCTCGCGCTGAGGTGTTATCTTACTGACGGTGCAGTATCATCCTCATTAGAGCATGTCCCATGGTTAATTATTGATCAGCTATGCAGAGATAAGTCACTCACCGAAGGCCACATGCTGGGTTTTGAGGCTCAACACTTCTCCCTGCTGGGCAGCGATGCACACGCGTGCGTGCACACATGCGTTTAAAAACTGTTAATCATGGTTTACTCTCACACCCATCTGTCTCAGTCCCAGTGTTAATGTACGTTTAATATGTTTACTAAGCACCCCTCACTTTTTAGTTTAATAGAATGCTGAACTCTGGAGACCATGTGGCTTATTAATGCACTAACGGCAATTCAGACGTGTTTGAAGAAGAAAAATGGCATGAAGCTTTTCTTAATTAAATGACAAATTTCTTTCTTTTGCCAACTTCGCTTTAATATGAAATGTGTAAAACAAAACATCCAGCTCTCTCTCTATTGTTCAACTCGTGTTCCCATGAAATATATATCAGCTGTGTCTTGTTTTTAGCTCCTTGCCTGTGTTAGCGGATCATTACTGTGGTTGCTTTTTGTCCTGGAATTGTTGGTGTCAATTCTTCCACATTTACCTCATTCTGCATCTTGTTGTCATGAGGACGGGGGGGAAAGTGTGGTTTTTCTAGGAAATTTTGGTCAACTGAAATCAACCAACTGTCACATTGGAAGAAAAATCTGCACATTATCTCTAAAACTAAATTGGCACAGCACTGAATGCAATCTCTCTAAATGAGTTATATTTATAGCTCGCCCCTGCCGTAGTCACATACATGTTTCTAAAAATAAAATTCTATCAACTGGCAACGCAGGCACAAGAACTAAGGTGGTCAAAATGGACCACTTTTTCACTGGTAGTCTCCTCCTGGTGCCACATGGATCAATCCTGGCTGGCTATTGATGTAGTTCTTTCAATCACTTTTCTTTTATAATGATGAAAGTTCAGATGCTTCATCGCAGGATTTCTGCAAACGCTGAAAAGCATCAGCATTCAGATATCAGTGCTGATAGCTGCCCTGCTGTCAGATATGTGCATGTATGTCAAATATGTGCAAAAATATTAGTCATTATTAAATATCTGGGTTTTGTTTATTTCTTTGTTTGTCCCCCACCCCTGTCCCTCAATATTGCAGAAATATCACTCGCAGTCTTGGACCTGCCTGTGATTGTGTGCAGAGATTTGATCACATACAATAAGTACTAACAGTGAGATCGGGTCAGAGTCTTTTGAGCCATTCGCTGTCTGTAATAGTAGGACAGGCAGATAGCAAGATATATGTAGCATGATGAATCCAGCTATTCTCAAGGTAATTTGCAATGGCTTTGTTCCATGCCATTTGTTTCCTAGTGTTTACATTGGATTTCCGTCACTCTATATTTGACAAATAGGCATTCACATCTTGCTGTATGGTATCACGATTGAAAGAGCAGACTCAAGGTTGTAAAAGGGTCCTTGTCCTTTATGGTATAATAAAGGCAAAGCCATTTTATTAGCGAATAATAAATGGGAGTAGTCTCATCCTTAGCTTGAGTGTGCCTTGTCCTATGCTAAGGAACATGTTTTGTATTGGCTTTTACAGTGTTAATTATTAAGTAACAAGTGTAAATATCAATGAGCTACCACATGCAGTATATTGTGACAATATGGAGTGTTTTTTGTTTTTTCTTTTCTCCCCTGGAGCAATCAAAAGGAGCATTTCCTTGGTATCATGTGACATAATTGAGTGCGTAGTCATTGATTTTCTTGTCTCTCCTCTCTTGCAGGTAAGTGGATGAGTTTTGCCGCGAGGGGTCCACGGGGCTGTGGGGTGGTAAGTGCGGAATCATTTTGAACACAGAGTCATTTCTCAGCTCAGGACACGAGCCCATTCCTCCCGGTATTCAGACACGCTGAATGAACAGCTGCTCACCTTAAAAGCCATGTTTTTGCTTTAAGCTGTTCTCCGGATCACCCTCAGTTCGCCGCGTACCACGAACAGACACACAATTGATTAGCTTTACCTCAAGAAACGTTGCTGTGCAGATAAGAAAAGAGCAACAAGAAAAACACACGTATCCTATAAATGTGAAAGTAGAGCATTGTGGACACATCTCTACAGGCGCGTGGCCCTGCAGCCACTACGCAGCACATACACATCAATGTTTTAAAGCTTCGATGCATTTTTGATCAAATCAGAATCATTTTATTGTTAAATATTATAACTACTATTTCCCTGGCAGAATCTTCTTTCCTCAATTATCCAATAAAAGTAATCACCTCCAGGTTGTTTTGAGGTTGTAATCTGCAGCATATTAAATGTTTTCTAATGAAGGTCAGGATAATAACTGCAATGGATGTGATATGGTTTTGCACACTGTGAATGCAGCTAATTCAGTAGCACAGCATCAGGATTTCAGTTTGAGCGCAGGGGGAGTATCGTTTCATTATAGTAATTGACCTTTTTTAATTGATTCCGTCTCCCGTTGCACAGGTGTCGAAAATATCAAGACGTTCAGAAAAACGGTTAACCTTCACGCTGCGCGATTTACATATTTTAATCATCTACATCGATTAAAAGAACCCCATTTCTCATGATTTGAAAATGAGCAGCTCCTTTTTAAAACATTTTTTTATATACAACCTTAGGTTTAGGTTAAATTTCGGGTATCTGTCATATCTCAGCGTTTGAGTTACTCTTTTTATTTCTTTTTTTTTGTGGCTGCCAAAATTACTTCAAATAAATCAAAAATAGTCTGGATGTTTAAATTGCAGAACCTTTGCACAGGTCCCTTAATGTTAACCTCAGATCTTTTCAATTATAATAATCTGTTACAACTTTCCAAAACTTGAGCCGTAAATATTCGCACACAGCAACTTATTTTCTTCTGACATGTGCCTCAAGCAAACTATGATTGTTAATCACTTGTCAGTAATCTTATTTGGCATAAGAGCACATCCCATCGTTAACCCATCGTATCATTTTCAAAAAGGTTTGCACGCTGTGTAAAATGTAAATAACAACAGAAAGCAATTATTTGCAAATGATTTAAATCACATCTCATTAAAAATAGGACATAGATAACATGTTGAATGCTTTATGTGCTCATTTTGACTTTGATGGTAGCAGCACATAATCATCAGGACAGGGTAATCAAAAGCCTTTTAAGACAAAAAGTGACAAGGGAGGGGATAACCACCCTGTTAAGAGTGGATCGACAGATGGTTCAACAAATTAAGAAAAAGAGTTCTGAGGATAAAACTGCAACACATTTGTGGGTTTCATCACCCTCATCATATACAGTCTCCATTCAGTACTAGTAATCACTCCATGTAGAAAGCCATTGTCAGTTAACACAGTTCATTGCCGCAACAACTGCAAGGCAAAACTCTATCCTGCCCCAAAACATCCAGATCTGTGCAACCTTTTCCTGCCCTTTTCTACCTTTTAATTCTTTCCCACTTAAAGAAGACATCTGATAACCCTCCCCTCTACCCTTAATCACGATCTTTGACACATATATAAAAGATGTGGTTTGACCATTAGAATATATTCTGGATTTTTCCTAAGGTAGCTGCATAGGCAGCCTCTCTAACTTCTGAAACACAACCAGTCATTTTGATTTAGAAGCAGGCCTAAAGTACAACAGAGCTTCAAGGATGACTTCTAGTCTACTTTCAAGCTGTAACGAGTTAAGATGTCTTGAGGTGAACTGGAGAACTGTCCAAGATGTCTTATGAATCAAAACTTAAAATTATTTTATAAGAGATTTAGATGCATACTACATCTTCTTAGCCAAAAAAGGGGTGTGTGTGTGCATCCAGAATTTTGTCACTACAGTTCAAAACCCACCATCCCTGAGGGCATGGGTATATTTCATATCTGTGAAGGCCACATTGATGCTGAATGTGCTGAAATTGAATAAAATCAATCAAATGAAAACTTTGGATCTCGAGCTGTTGACCAGTTGAAATCTGAGGTCAAAAAGAAAATCCTAAAATCTTTGCTTTTCAACCTACGGCATCTGGTCTCCCAGCTCCTCAGTGCTTACAAAGTGCTGTTAATAGAGGCAACACAGTGGTAAACATGTTCCTGCCCCAACGTTTTTTGAAAACATACTCTGAGTGGATTAGAATTTGGTTAGTTAGGCGTCCAGAACAAAAACACACTACTGAGAGGCCATGTGTCCCAAATTAGCTCTTGCTGAGTCACTAAGTGATTTCAAATTTCAAATGAAATAACTCTGCTGCACTCAGTGTCAGGGGGAATGTATCACGTTTCTCTGTAAAACCTCTCCGGTCACAGTCTTACCCCTATTAGCAATCATTTAACTGTATATGTCATCTTTAAAGTTAAAAATGCTTTTTAAAAATAGGAACTGTTAATGTGTGTTTATTTCTCTTGACTCAAAGTCCTCACACGTTACTGCATTATGTCACACGATCCATTGTGGGGCCTTATTCGCCAGGAACAAAAATGCTTCATGAATGAGAGTGTAGTCTGCGAAAGCTGTGGTGAGAAAAACCTAATCAGGATTCAAAGAGCACACAAAGCCACATGTTTGACAATAAACCCCCGGAATCTCCAAGCGTGGCAGTGAGGAATGCGTGCCACAGCGAATGTATCGTGTTCAGATGGCTTGTAGCTGACATGACAGTTCACTAAGCCTCTCAAGCCAACCTTCCACCAGGACTGTGTTGTGATGACATTATCTATGGCAGGAAGCTGCACCAGTGTTCACAGCATTGTCCATTTTCAATCATACACTCCTCATCCAGTAGCAATGATCCTGCTTTGGCTTTTTAGTAAGGTGAGACACTGAGATATTGGTTCTGTAATATGCTTTCTTTCAGACTGTTGCAAAGAAAATGTCGAAAATATATCATAGATTTACATCTTTATTCTACAGCACTGACATTTGTACAAATTACAGCATGTTTAATTGGATAATACTTGATTTGCATATTAAAACATAGCATTTAAGAAAAAATGAAACATAATCATCTTAAAATGATAAGTCGTTGAGGTATTTTTCATGGTGATGGGGTTTTTTTTTTTTTAAAACTTGTGGAAGTTGTCTTAAGTAGTAAGACAACAGTAGTAGGAAGTAGTCAGATGTCTATTCATATTAATGTACAGAATTCACCTGCTGCTGCTTCTACTGCACATTCACCCAATGTATATACTATATATATATTTATAATGTTATCCCTCTAAACAGCCCTAAACCTAACCTTAATCCTAACCTCAACCATAACCTGATCCCTAACCCTAACCACCACCTTAATCGTGTTAGATAGTGTTTTCCAAAGCGATTAAAGTAAAATAAACTTAAATGTGTAGATTGATTCCAAACAGTTCTCACGTTTCCTCATTTTTTCGAACTAGTAATATTGGGACGTGTTGGGTGGCCAAAAGCGTAACATACCTAAGATTTGTCGCCTACGTATTGATATTCTATCCTACTTTTACACATAATAGATAACTAAATCCAAAAAAGATAAACATGACAAACTTGGTTATTTTTCAAGTTTCCAAAATCCCCACCCCCTCAGAAAAATCCTGCCATAATAATACCAGAATTTTGAAGATGGCGTTATCTAATGTTTACATTTCTGCCCATATTTAGTCAGATAATGCCTCATTTACATGTTTTTTTTCCCCCGTTGACCTGTAGTGTCTCCTTAAGGGTGTCATCTGTGATTCGAGGTTTGCAGTATTGCATATAAATTGTCAGTCTGCCCTTCAGTCTTTTGAGGTTTCGCATAATTGCAAAGGCACAGGTGCATCTTTGTGTTTTTATTTGCATGTGATGCACGGGCCCACATCTATTGGCCCATGTCAGGACTCCAGTCAGTCATTTTAGTCACAGGTAGCTTTCACTTAAACTGGGCAATGGGACTGAAAAAACACTATCAAATTGAAGTAGCTGTTTTGTTTTGTTTCTGTTCAGTGTTTCCCAAACCACGGCTTTGGTATCCTTATCAAAGCTTTGCAGTGGCTGTGAGGCTGGATTGGTATTTCCTTTTCCCCCACAAACCTGCTGCTAATAGATTCACTATCTGATTGGTAAAGCTGTCAAATGTGACTAATTAAGTCTTTGCCGTGCAGTCCGTCATACCGCTCTCCGGTTAGTAACAAAGAACGAGGGCTGCAATTCATGCACAAGCAACCATGTAATAAGGTTCGGGACTCTTGTCATTTAGCACTATAAAGGAAAAAAAAAAGAATGTGATCATCCACAGCGGACAAATATCTAAAGAAAACGAATATTTGATGTGACTTAAGTGAAACCAGCACAACAGCCACAAAAGCATTTGCATATCTTACACCTGTCCAAACTGCCAAAACTGTCACGATCAAATGGGGTACAGTGGTGCCGGAATGTAAATATTAAAATAGGGAGGACGTAGAGGCCTTCTTTAGATGAAGAGGATGACAGAGAAAGAGGTATTTGTGCTGTGTTGAAAATCTTGCAGATAAGCATCTTTTGTTATGGTAATTAGATGACGCGGTGGATGACAGCCATTGGTTGTGGCAGTGAAGAGTGCTCTTCAGGAGCCAATGGCTTTTGTTATCGGTGGCTGGCAGCTGGAAAACCCATAAAGAAATGAAAGCCTACAAGAGGCACTGGGCCCTGAAACAGATTTTATGTGGGACTCATTTTGCCAACTAGAGTGAAAGAAGAGAGAGATGCGGTTGTCTGCAAAATGGCCTCAAGAGCACCACTAAATTTCCTGAGGAGAAATGGTAGTCATTATTAGTACCTCGTTCAGAGTGGGATCATCTGTTTTTGAATGCTATTTCTGGCTTGATCCTAGATGTCTAAGGGTTTACTGCTACATTTAATGTTTTATATTAATGTGCTGGACAAAGTAATGATGTTTTTGCTATATTTAATGCTTCTTTTCAGTTAATGTAAACTGGTAAATCTCTGTGGGGCTTTAGTAGGTTTATAAGACTGTGAATTCATTTCTCAGCTCTAAGTAGGTGTTGTGGTACTCCATTGCTCTTTGTATTTATTTGTCTCCGTGCTGACTGTGTTCACATTCAGAGACTTTAGAGATAATTTTACTCGCTACACTTTTGACTTGGGAAAATGTGCTTGTATTATATGCACTGTGCATACTATATATGCTAGTGTTTTATGCAGATGGATTATAGCCTGAAAATGACTTAACAGCCCTGCTTTTAACATATACAGACTGAAAGCTACCATAGCCATATATTGACTGAGTACTAACATTAAAATTGTTCATTTTTTTATTGTTTTATTATTGTGTCATGGTCATCTTTATTTTATTTTTTAACTTCCCCCCTACTTTGTCCTCCACACTTAAAGATAGGGGGTGTTTCTCTCCTGATTCACTGGACGCCAGCATTGCTAATAACTTCTGGAATCAACTACTATTTCTGGCAATCACAGATCCCAAGTCTGATCAATAGGACAGGCAGAGACAGCAGGCTGCCATCCAGCCCAGCCCTGATAGCTGCTATTAAGAGTCCCCTTAACCACTAATACCCGAGCCACATACCATCTCTGTGTGGTTTCTTCCTCCCATAATTCACTGACGGATGACTAATAGAGCTGTGATTATGACCCCCAAATAGAAGTTTGTTTATTTCTCCAGAGAAGTTCAAGGTTTGCGTGGTTGTTTATAATAAGTTACAGGGCTTCACTATAAAATACTGTTTTTGAGCCAGTTGTGTTTGTGCACTCTCTTTGTCTAAAAGCATAGCCGCTTCCCACAGTGTCGAGAAATCTGCCATACATCCCGAGGTCATTAGAGTTCAGTCGTGTCCAAGGGAAGCTTTGCTTACCGATACAGATTGCCAACTGGAAGTGCTTCCTAGTGAGATAAAGGAATCAATATCACAAAGTCTTACCACATTTAACAAAAAAGTAGCTTGTACTTGAGATCCTTATTGCTAGGTCTGACTTTAATTGTTGTTACATAATCCATGTATGGCTCTGCTGGAAAGCCAGAAAGAGATTTAAATGAAAAAGGGGAGGCAATCAGTGATTTTCATACACCGAGGTCAGCCAAGGTAGGTAGAGGGTGGTGTGGATTTTTATGTTTGCAGCAGAGGGGAAAATATATGCTGGGCAGGCTTATATGTGTAGATGTGACCTTTTACTGGCTTGGATGCCCAACCCCTGTTTTCCAAGACAAACAGCATCTTCGTTATAAACTATAAATTGAGTTAAAGCAACACAGAGTGCACTGATTAAACGTCATTTTGAAGGAGAGACGAGAAACAATTTTATTATTAAATGTAGGCGTATTTATAGAATACATTTAAATTGTACAATTTTTATTTTGGACTTCCATTCCATGCCCTTTATTGTGTTTACATGTTATCTGTAAATCTGAAGCAGTGCAGGAATTTATTCTAATACCTAAATGAATACTATACACCTGATTACAAAGGGGATTTAGCTCAAATTTAGTAAAAGGACTTAGATTAAAGCTGAGTACCTAATCCCTCTCCAGCCCATAGCTGAGCCTTATTGATGGATAATTCTCTCTTGAGAGGTGGAGGGGATCGATAGGCAAACGGCATCATTGATCCTGGCTGCTTTGAAGTCATGCCTGTCCCAGTCAGAGATCTCCATCTCTCAGATCCCCGCTGCCCCTTGCTGCCTTGTCTGGTTAATGGTTGTCATAAAACAGCAAGCCCGTTTTCAGAATATGGGGCTGTGCATAAGGAGACATCAGTCGATCTGTTTCATATTCATTTTGATCAATTTGTATCAGTCCTGATTTAATTGTTCATCTGTCTCATTAAAATATCAAAAAGTTATTGATACAATGATAACCGTAGACTAGATGTCCAGAACTGTGTCCATGATTGCAGGATTAGGATATAAGATGAGGCTCAGTGATGAAGTATGAAGTCCTAAAATCCCTCATTTTCACCACATTAACATGTCCCAGATGTGCAAACAGCACTGTGGGTAAAGTCTCACCAGTGACATCATCATCGTGGTCCAGACAGACATAGGCATTCCTCCGATGAACAGGCAACCATACTATTATGTGGTTCTCTGCAGGACTTTGCAGTCTCTCTTAAAACTATTTGTAACACAGAGAGAATCAATTTACTCGAGGTGTGGAAATCCAATTTTTCGAGCAAAGGCTACAGATAGTGATCGTTTGTCTTAGAGAAATGCAACAAAGCAAGCCAAGACATTTTTTTTTATTTATTTTCTTTGTTTCACTAAAATCTATCCCTTCAGCTCTGTCTAAAACTTTTTTTTCTTTTATAGAAAACCCTATCCCTCTGCCTGCCACAATGTGCTTGCATAAGCAGTTATCACAGCCCCCAATAATGTGAGTGTTCTCAGTGGTGAGCACAATGAAAGGCTTTGGGAAGTCTTGTCAAATCTCTATATTTTACAACAATGGGTTACAATGGAGAGGACACGTTTGGATTGTAGAATTAACAAGAGACTATCTTGTGATGATGCCACTGAGTTCTCTGCCTGGACTCATGTTTAAAACTACAACCTCAATTCGTACAAATGGGGACAAAATGTAAAACAGAATGCAAATAAAAAACAAATACAATGATTTGTAAATCTCACAAACCCATATCAAATGTTTAAACTAAGATTTTATTCTTTAATTAAGAGTATTAGCTGTCTTTGAATTTAATGGCCGCCATTGGGACAGAGGCAACAAAAGGCTGAAGTAGCAGTGTTTGGGTTATTCGTAACAGGCTGGAAATGTAATCGGGTATAAAAACAACATCTTAGAAAGGCTGAGTTTCTCAGAAGCAAGATTGGGCAAGTTGACCCATCTGCAAAAAACAAAAAGTCTCCAAATTACAGGACAATTTCTCAACGTTTTCTTAACCTTAAAAAAGTGTTTGGATCTATCTACAGTACACAATCTTATCAAAAGATGCCAGGGTACTGGAGAAACTGGTACAAGATCAGTATTGGATGACTGTGATCTTTTGGGCCTTTAGACGACACTGCATTTAAAAACAAGCATGATTATGTCATGGGAATTTCTATATGGGAACACTTCTGAGCCAAAGCGTGTTAAAGTGGGAAAAATTTTGTTTTTTGGTGGGAAACATGAATGCCACATCTTCCAGCCTGAAAAGGAGCGGGTCCATCAAACTTATTAGCAGTTTCAAAGTTCTACTTTATTTTTATGTCTATTTTATGCTTGCAAAAGATTTTGTGATATACAGGCATGAAGGGTCAAAAAATAACAGCAATACCCAGCAATGATGTTACAGTCGGTCATACTCTTAGATTAAGAACATGTATGTAAGTGTATATATTCTTGTTTATAGGCCATTTGATCAGATCCAAATGGCATAACGAGAACCAGGAAGATGTAGGTGTAATACTCTGGGTGTTTTTAAAAGACCCGCGGCCATATGCTGTATGTTAGATGTCATGGCTATATCAAACATTTGGAGTGCTGTCATGTCTGTTTTCTTTCCCTGTACAGGCTGACAGTGAGAGAAGCCAAAACAGCCCTGAGCTCAGCTCATTAAGATAGCTCTGTACTATTCCCTGTCAGCCTCACTCTGCCAAGGTATATGATGTTCATTTCCTCTGAGAAAGGAAGAGACAGCATAGAAGTTGAAGAAATGCTCTGTGGATTTCTGAAAAAGAAAGAGGAAATGGTAGACCTGAATAGAATAGATGAGTCAAAAGAAAATCACAGTTATAGGTAATATTATATGCCGTGGCACCATTATTACCAGCTGCTACAGCATGGCTGGTATTGTTTTCACCTTGTTTGTCTGTGTGTGTTATAGTGCAGTTGTTAAATGTTAATATAATTGTAAGTCCCCTTATTAATTATCTTTAGCTTATATGTAAACAGTATTTATTTGTACTTTCTACATACATTTGTTTGAATTTGGCCTGATGAGTTCTGCGACACACAAGTCAAACTTCAGTGTGAAGCCATAAAAGCAATAAAGTGTGGATTTCCTCTTAACAATGAAAAGCAAATTAAATCAACAAACTGTTACAGCCCCCACTAATCAAATTCTTATATACAGCAGACCTGCTATCAGTGCTCGGTATAGTTGTTAAAGAATGTAGGTCCCCTGTTGCTTAGAATGGAGGCGCACACATTAATTTTGTTTGTTTGTGCAGATACAGACATCTTTCTCTACAGCCTTCCACAGTACAAGCGTGTTTCATGCCCCCGTTATTCTGCTTGTGGCAACTAACACCAGCAATCCCAGCCTGTAGGGAGTTGTTTGTTTGGAGGAGGCGGTCGATGGCACAGATTGCCCAGTGAGGCTGTAATTACACTGAAATCTAAAATGGCAGCACTTGGAAAAGGATGAACTGGTCAATAAGTCACACTCCAGCCTTCCAGCGTGAACTCCGTGCACACATCTGGTAATTTTCACCCCTCGGCACAATTAATACTTGCGGAGAGGAGACGGCAACGATTGATTGTAGTGTTAACTGAAATATAAAGTCGTGTTAGAAATCGATGGAAGCGTTTGTCTGTGTCGCAGCAATCGCTCATATTTCCTTGGGTGTTTATTTGAGAAGGAAGTTAATTGGGGATTGAGGTTGCATAGTTGTAGGTGTGTGTGTGTGTGTGTGTGTGTGTGTGTGTGTGTGTGTGTGTGTGTGTGTGCGTGTGTGTGTGTGTGATGAGAGAGGGCAATCAAAAAGGTTTACTTCAACATGCCAGTAGTCCAGCAGACATGTGCCTGATTTATGATTTTCATTTTTTATACAAACTGTAATATCGTTTATCAGTATTTATTTATTTATCTTTTGTTATATATCATGTTTTGTGTTCTCAGTAAAAAATATTGACAGGGAAACTTGAGGAACATTTTTACCACTATGCCTATTTCAGCATATTTACCAGCTAATATGATGCAAAAATATTATTTAGGAATTTCTACAGTATAAACCAGTGAGCACTAGTGTTTTAAGGCCTCAGAAGCAGAAGACCAACATCCCAAGAAGCAGAAGACCAACATCCAAGAAGCACCTGGTTGCTCAGTGCTATAACAATAGCAAATCGAGGAAGAAAGCTACTATCAAAACTGGAGATCCAGGTGCTACAGCACAGTGTGACCAATTGTGAGCAGTAGCTGATGCTTAAACTGAACTAGATGATGTCCAACCATCTCCAATGACAGAGCTGAGGGTGCATCTCAAAGTGTTGTCAGGGGGAGATGCTTGCAGATGGGAACACTGCTCTCATCCCCACTAAATTGAAATGGGGACTTAAATAATTAAAATGAGCTCATGTATGCCACTGCCACAGTAATCTTAGAAACACTTGGGTATAAGGTCAAGAATGCATGGAATCCCCACACCCGACCCCACCACCCACTGGAGAAAAAAAGGCCAGAAGCCAAAATCAAAGAAGCTTCCCCTGCAAGTGTAATTCTTCAGACAGATGCAGATACACAGACGCCCTCAAACAAATACGCAAACATGTACTTGAACGGCTCCTTGATTGGCCTCACGTGGCTTCTCTGAGCACCAATTACTGCCACTCCGCATGATACTGCATTTGTGTGCTGAACAGCAGATGCCAGTAAAACCAGGGCATTGATGTTACCAGCCAACGCTGGCCTCCCATTCCCCTTGTCTTCACTCCTCCCCCCCACTGCTTCTCTTCTCACCACTGAAGACAACTGGGACAAAATCTGCCTCCCAGATACAAAAGTGGTCTGGAGAGATGGACCTTTTATTTTGCTCTTCCCCTTTGAGCATGCTCAGAGCAGCATGCTCTCTCTCTCTCTCTCTGTCTTCTTCTTCTTCTTTTTGAAAATTAGCTTTTTAATCTAAGTGAGTCTCCTACTGTGTTAAATTAAAGAATATAGGGGACATGTGTACGTAGCCTCCTCCAAAATGCTTTCATACCTCAAATCCAACTTTATTTTCAGTATTGTACTGTAAGTCCTCTGGGAATGTGAATGCACGCATTATGATTTTAATGAGTTTAGCACTCATCCGTTGCATGCACAGAGTCTCTGTGGTTTTTAACCTGCTTATTATTCATGAGGTCTCGGTAATTGTGATTATGCTTTGTTGCTGCCCAAATTTGATATTGCTATTGCTTTACTGTGTGAAAGAATGAATTCAGGCTTGTATTATGTGCATATGTTTAAAAAAAAAACAAGCTGCTATTAAAGCAGCATCTTCTGGATATCGCTTTTCTCTAGCCCAACCTTTACAAAACTTGTTTTTATCGAGGTCGACCTTGTCCTTGTATCTCGGTTACTTCAGTGACACTGGCACATTGTTACAGGAGCACAGATGTCTGTTGAAAGAGCTGGAGGGCAAAACCGAGGGAGCGTCATAAAATGGAAAGGTTTATTTATTTATTTGCCTGTTTATTTATTTTCTCTGTCACTGGCATGATGTCTGGGAGTGGGACATGGCTGCAGTGGCCCCAGGGAGTGGAAGAAGATTTGTGGACAAGAATGGTAGAATTCTATAGCGGCGGGCAGGCCGCCTTGTTTCTGACCTCTTTGGCACCCACTGTATACCCAAAAGAAACAAAACATTAAGAGTGTGTGTGTGTGTGTGTGTGTGTGTGTGTGTGTGTGTGTGTGTGTGTGTGTGTGTGTGTGTGTGTGTGTGTGTGTGTGGATGGGTATTAACATGTTTGTGGGGACCAAACTATACTTGTGGGGACCGACAGCTCTTGTGGGGACCAAAATCCCGGTCCCCACGAGTTTGAAGGCATTTTTGAGACTCAAAATGTGGTTTTAGTGTCAGGGGTACAATTAGGTTATGGTTAGGTTTAGGGTAAGGGTCAGGGTTAGGCATTCATTTTTGATGGTTAGTTTTAGGGTAAGCGGCTAGGGAAACCATTATGTCAATGACATGTCCCCACAAGGATATAAATACACGTGTGTGTGTGTGTGTGTGTGTGTGTGTGTGTGTGTGTGTGTGTGTGTGTGTGTGTGTGTGTGTGTGTGTCTTTTAAAGATTGGCAGTGTTAGAGGATCAACGCGAATCTTACCAAATCATAATACAACACATGCAGTTGACAGAAATAAGTTGTAGTTTTCATATATTTCCTCTGTTAACTGTCTAGTCCACTTCATCTACATATTTAAAGGCGACTCTGATGAGAAATTAAAGAGCAGCAGATGGTAATGTCACCTGGAGTGTATGCATAATGACAGATGGCCACCTGTACTGGGTTCTTCTCACAAAACAAGTTTCAGCTTTGTATTGTGTGTTACAGATTGGAACTGTGAGTGAAATTGGCTAAAGCCGCTCCAATGTACTCTTTCTAGTTGCTAAGGCCATTGCTGAGCCAAATCTAGTCGAGCTGTTGATCAAATGCGCCTGCTGCGTGGAAAAACAGACACTTGAAAATCACTTCAGTCGAAGAGCCAAGGGATAATCCTTGTAAGGTGACGCTACACATAGAAGCTTACAAACTTGTAGGCTTTGGAAATGTTATTAATCCCAGAGTCATTACATGGCAGTGCATCAGTTAGTTCTTACTGTATTTTAAATTTTTTTGAGGGAGCATCTCCATCAACCTAACAATTCAATCTGTTGGATGTAAATAAGATTGCTGGAGTCTTCTGGAGCTGTGTGAGAAAACACACAGAAGGCTTAAGTAGTCTATAACTTCAGTCCTAGCAAAACAACATTCTGATTCTCTCAAAATAAAACATGCTCAGAAATGGTCAGAGTAGGATGAGAAAGTAAATATCTAATGATTTGGAATAATCACTGGATTTTGGGGGCTTAAAAAAAGATGACAATGTGTTGAAATGGTGACAGGAAAAACGACATAAAATATTCACCATCCTGAAACAATAGACATCATAAATGGCCTGCAGTTGATACTCCCAGGATAATGTGTTAATAGGAGCTCCTGTTGTAACCTGTGAATATGTACATATACTGAATTAAAGCTTCAAATGCACTTATTACATTCATATACTCTCCTCCCAAACTCAGTGCTCCAACAAAAAAACTGCAGATTATATATACCCCTCTGTTCCTCCAGCTTCCCTTTATTGTCTCTCTCAAACAGGGACTGGGGCTCCTTAGAGAGCTGTCAACCATTGCCATCTATTATCTCTCTGGCTAGCCTTGGATGGTTGAGCACTGTTAGCCTGTGGAGCACAGTGGGACTCGGGGTTAGCAGGGCTCCCAGTCAAGACGTTTCTCTTGCACCTTGCGGGACTCCCAGCGGATGGCACCATGCTGATGAAAAGATCTAACCCGCCTTCTTTTTCACCTCTTTCAACCTCGCAACCAGCAGTTTACACACTGTGGTTTGTGTCCTTTGCCACCGTGTATTAAACTGTAAAGTTGAGTTAAATTATGGTCCCATTTTGGATTCCTTTCAGTTCAGCTGGCCTGAATATGTAATTTTATCTGCTGACAATTATTATAATGTTCCCACTGTTCGATATTGCTGAACATTACATGAGCTCTTTTGTTTATAGTGGAATCAAAGGCCGTGCTCTTTCTGCACAGATTATTATAAACTCTGGGTGGGTCTAGGGTAAAGCTGTGTAAGGTTAGATGCTACTTGTGCTTAAATAGTTTGAACACATGCACTTGTCACAGAACTAGAGTTACTGTTTAGATAACCATAAAATTGAGTCCTTTTTGACAAACACCTTACATTTTCACTTAAAAAGAAAATGTATCTTTATGCTTATTATGCCTCACTGTAATTACTGCACAGCCGAAATAATTTTCCATGGAAAACTCCTTCAGGACTTTAATGAAGTGAGTGGCACTCCTGGGAATGGAAGGCTGGATGTAGTAAGGAATGCATGATTAATCCTTAAAATGCCTCTGGAATGTGACTCTTTGATCCAAAACTGGATTGAGACCAAAGAAAAAGAAAAAACACTCATCTTGTTCCAACAGTATTATTGCCTTTGATATGATTAATCATTTAATATAAGAGAAACCACATGTTTTAATGATATTGTTTTGGTGGAATTGTGTTTATGACAGGGAAGCAAGTAATTAAAACTTGAGAAACATTGCTTAATATCAGAGCAGAATACTTTCCTTAACATTACTAACCAGCAACTGAGGTTCCAGTTGCAAACTGTACCAACATGTTCCTTATTAATTTACTTTCATAGAAACTGTAAATTGTTTCCACTCACTAGTTTATATTTAAGTCAAAGGTTTGGGTGGCCAACAAAGTGCAGTGATGGTTAGCACTGTTTCTTGCTTAACTGCAAGACAGTCCAAGGTTCGAATCCGTGTGTGTGTGTGTGTGTGTGTGTGTGTGTGTGTGTGTGTGTGTGTGTGTGTGTGTGTGTGTGTGTGTGTGTGTGTGTGTGTGTGTGTGTGTGTGTGTGTGTGTGTGTGTGTGTGTGTGTGTGTGTGTGTGTGTGTGTGTGTGTGTGTGTGTGTGTGTGTTTCCAGCCATACTATACATAAACTGTGTGTATGAGGTATGCAGAAAAGCAGAAGTAAGCATCTTGCTAAACTATAAAAACAGGAACTTGCAATAGGTTGTATCTCAAATGACCATTTAAAGGTGTGTGAAGTCTTGCACTTTAGAAACAGAACAGTCTGGTTTCTAAAGCTATAATGGAAATTATAACATCAAGGCTGCTTCCTCTCATCTCATGGTGCTCAGAGTGCACACAGAATCTTATCAGATCTAATAAGGATAAGATATTTTATCAGCATACAAATGAATGTATATTTCTAAGCATAAATGATTATGTTTCTAAGCACAAATGACAATATAAAAAATATCAATCCTAACAATATCATATTGTCATTTTCATTTTAAATATTGTTTCATATTTAAACGATGTAGCCAATTATTTCATTCTATGTTTCGATGTCTTGCACTGCAACATGCAGCCAAGTTTTAAAAATTGTAATTTGTCATTCTTTGTAATCAGTTATTCCCTTTTGGTCAGTGTTTTGGTAGCGTTAACATGGAGCCTTTCCTCTTTAGATAGAACTTTGTAGTCATCAGTATGTGCCCCAATGATCAGAGTTTTGAACTGTGAAAATGTGTAAAAGGACTGGTGATGAAATATTCATCATCAGTGCCACAACTTGAGTTTGTAAGCATATGGCAGCTATGCTCAGAAGTTTACAGTGTAATTTAATCTTATACATTTTTTTCATCTCCGCTCGACATTTTAAGTGGGTCAGCCACAAAATGCTTCTTACATTGTTAACTAATTACAGTTCAATCAGAGTTTCATTATGACAATATGCAGAGACATGGAACAAAAACTTTCACAGGCCTGCACGTTTGTTTGGGGTTTTTTCTTTTTTGTGTGCTGAGGGGGGAAAAAAGAACAAAATGCACTCCTTATTTCCAAAACTAATAGAGAAACTAAGAGAAAGGTATTTTAGACTGAAGCATTTGTTGGTCTTAAGAATCCTGAATTCCATGATTTAATGGTGTGTATGTGTGTTTATGTATATATTAATACATTAGTGCCTAATCAGTGTATTAGCCACCATCTAATCTAATGTTTATGCCACAGCTGCCCTGAATTAATAGTACTGCTAATTACCAAAATAATTTGCCTAATGGTTGTTTGTGCAAGGTCTTTAATCAAAATAGTATAAAACATTTTTTTACTTGCATTATAAACAAAAAAAGTTTTTAGTGGTTGATAGTTAATTTGGCTATAAAAATATGAATTCATTTTTAGTTTTAAAGATGTTTTCTGTATATTTCTAATATATTTCTTTTATTGTTTTCTGAGAAATGATCTAATACACTTCTTAAGCATTGCAAGTCTTTTGCTCGCTAACAAACTGGAAGACATGGTGACTGGTTAAAGTGACATCTAGTGTACACAGCTGTAACTCCGTGGCTGAGAAAGGAGCTGTTCAACTTTTTTGTTTCCATTACACTATTCTGAGGAATTGTCATAGCAAGACTAAAGAAAAAACATTACAATGACTTCAAAGTTAAACGTCGATCCTAACAATGTGTGCAGCTGTTGTAAATGTTGTTAACAATGTGGCAATTCTTTTTACTATTTCGGATGAATTATGGAGAAACCAGGGAAGGGCTGAGTAGCAGTAATTGTGATATATTTTACACTCTGTTATTTCTGAGGCATAGCTATTGTTCATGAAACAAAGTCACATCTGCAAGGTCAAGAGGACACATCGAAACTGGACCGGGGCTAACATCTGATTATTGTCGTGCGTGATGGCTTTCTGGTCAGGGTTTGCTTGTGTCCCGATGGAATATTTTCCACTGAGAGGATTTCTGTCACATGATCCTTAACTGGTGATGGTCTATACGCCAGGTGTGACAGTTTACTTGACAGTTGTTATCTTTGTCATGGCTTTAAATGGGTCTTGGTGTCTCTGATAGTGGTGTGCTCTGAGTGCTCGGTCTGTGGTTTGAAAAGCCAGACATAGACACGCACATTAAAGAATGTAGACCTCCAGTACTAAGGTGACTCACAAACCACAGGTATAGCCAAGCTCACTTGCACAAGCAGGCACACATTTTCCAAACATTTGCCAAGTACTTACTAAGCTGAATCTGTTTTGTTTTTTCCTTGAGAATAGTTGCAGTTTATTTGCAAAGATTCCCACTTTTCACTTAAATCAGACACTGATGTATTATTGGTCTCCCAATGGAGAGGGATTGCATGTCTGTAATCGGCACTAATCATTCCAGACTAGGTCAAATAGTTTTAATGATTGGCTTCATCTGTTTTCCTTTCATGTTGTGCTGAATTGCAATCTTCAAAGCGACAACAGAACAATAATGAGCCCACATACATGCCACAAGATACATAAGACAGGTGTTGCTATTGTCAGCTTTTATGAATAGAACTAGTTTATATTTGTCTAACAGATGAGCTGGCTGGCAGTATTTCCTGATGCTTATCCTGAGTCGAGGATTTTAGCTTAAACAGAGGAGTAAGATGAAACAATTTTACAACAATGCACCATTTTCTTTCCTGTGGGGTAATTCGCATGTCATGCCATTTAGGGACAATAAAGAACAATTAACTTACAAGTTGGGGTTTTCTCAAATATGTGAAAAGCTCTGGATGGTATTTTAATGTTGCAAATTTTTAATCCAAGACTGCAACATTGTTTTTTGTTGTTTTTTTTTTTAGTCCAAAAGCTTAAACTAAAAGCTTAAAGTAGAAGAAAACATAATAGGAATAAAAAATTTAAGAAAGTAATTGTGTTATAAAGAAAAAAAAGTTCTACAATCCTTTGAGACTTTTATTTCCAAGCAGCACCCTGAATTGCAGTCTTGGGCTTTGGACTCGCATTGGAATACAGTCATCTTTCTTTGTAACACCTCCAAAAGCACAGTCATATCTGTTGTTTTGTCCCTGCCATCTGAAAGTGATCCACTTAGGCATTTCTGAAATTGCATATGAGTGTTTCCCAATTTGAAATATTGTATCAGGTGAGGTAGGTAGGTAGCCATTTCTAGTGGAAAATGCTCTCTTTTTGAAAACAATGTGTAGAAAAGGTCAATGAGTGTTATGCCTCTGAGAAGTTTAAGTTGATTGTGTTAACTACTACCCCCCATTTAGCAATCCCTGCTTTTTGATTGGCTGTGCAATTGGCCAGAAAGTTGACCTTAAAGGATTCTGGTTCCTGAGTCTGTTTTTGGAGTTAACAGCAGGCCTCTAAGCTTGTTCCAGCAGGCACTTTAAGAAGACTCATTCCTCTGACCACTGAGTTCATCCTATTCACAGCTTGATGAATGTGTCAGGAAGTTTAATTACAGTTTGTATTCTTAATATCACCTCCATGTTTGATGATATTACCTCAGGGTGTGATCTGATTATAAACTGCTTTGATACGTGATGAAATGTTACGTCTCCGACGAGGGCGATGGGTAACAAGCGTTCCCATAAGACAGCTCATTGATCACGGTGTTAACTTTATGACTGAACCAATTCCAGGCAGTTGCAATTCAGAAAAGGCTTGGAGGAACATAGAGCTGCCAGCCTGTCTGTCACATGTCCAACATTCTTGGCCAGCAGAAAAGTGATAGACAGACAGCTGGTCCGTAGCTTGTCAAACATGTTATCATTGCGGTTTTTTGCCTCTCTTTTTTTGCCAGTATAGTAATGTTACTGGTGTAATTTAAAAAAAAAAAAAAAGTGTTGTATATGGGGAAAGATGGGTTTTTTTGTTTTTCAGTGGTGAAGAAGGAAGACAAACCACCCACTTTATTTGTTTATTTCTGCAAGACTGACAGCTTGTCTTGTCATTCTGACATTTTTGGTTTGTCTTCAATGCACTGCGTGATTTCAGTTTTAATATAGTCCTGTTTCATGTTCAGGGTCCTTTTGTTTAACTCTAATCAAATTGAGAAATATGCTGAAGCTATTTTAAGACATTTTCCACTGGGAGTCAGATTAAAACTTTTTCAGAGGCAAGATGTGTTGACAGTAGTAGAGCCAGCTATCAAATGGGTATGCTGCCATTAAACTATGTGTATGTGTTTATACACGTTGCAGTAGAGCTCTCTTCTTTGCGCACAAAGCTAGTGCTCGCAGCTGAAAGTGCCGCAGCCTGACTCGGGTCATAGATCAGCACAGATACAGTCTGACAGCTGGAGTTTTGTGGGCCAGCGCCTTTTCTTTGATGTGTCATTGTTGTGGGCTGAACATGATGGGCCTTGTCTTCCTCCAGCTCATCTCGAACCACTCTTCTTTATCTCAAAGCCTCATGCTGGGAACGGCTGAATAAAAACAACAACAAATTATTCAGCTGCAGAAACCAAGAGCTGATGAGAGAAGTATTATGCCTGTGATGTCGCCTTTGTCAGGATACACAATGTATAAATAAGAGAATACAGATTGTTTTTGCCATCGTCTTAGAAAGAGAGACTGGTTTGAAAGTGTCTTTCTAGTTGTAATGACAGCCGACACGTAACCTTGGATGAATGTAATTGTTTGCTTGTGTTGCTGGCATTTTAATGCTGGAGGTGGGGGACAGTTAAAGACCTTGAAGGACTAAAAAGTGTGTTAAAGTCTTAATAGGATAAAACCATCCATGTCTTTCATAGACAGCAAAGACATTGCACGCATAAACACACCAATGTTCAATTTACTTTTTTAACAAACATTAACCCATTCACTTTATTGCCCCTGGAAAGTACACGCACACATC
This sequence comes from Oreochromis aureus, assembly GCF_013358895.1. Classification (NCBI taxonomy): domain Eukaryota; kingdom Metazoa; phylum Chordata; class Actinopteri; order Cichliformes; family Cichlidae; genus Oreochromis; species Oreochromis aureus. The sequence continues at coordinate 11,284,649 of NC_052956.1, read as the reverse complement.
CATACACACATCCATCACCTGTCTGTACAGTGCAAGTGTGATATGATGATGGATGGTTGGATGTTTCGACAGTGCAGAGGATGCCGGTACACTTTGAACCCATGTTCCTGGAGGGCTTTGCTGTTTTTTGCCTCAGGTGATACCGCCATCCTGAGGGTTAATTGTCAGAGTCAGTCAGCATTAAAAAGCCTCATAAAAGTTACATGTGTAAATGTGCAGTTATGGCTCAGCTGTAAAATGACATCCCAAACGACATGGAAGTGCAACAGAACACCACCATATCTATTCTGCTGTGAATAATCTGCATTGATCGTGTTTGCTCGGGCCAGCCTTTCATGTTAAGCACAGGTTTTTAAACAGAAACAGCCCAGTTTTATCCTGTAATTTTGGGCATTTTAACGTAGAAAACTGGTGCCGTTTAGAGCAGACCTTTTGGGCGAACTGCAGGTTTTGGCACCTCAACAGGGGCTTGTAATTTTCAACCCTGGAGGTTGCCACTTGGTTAAGATAAGCCTTCCTTTTTATTCTCTGTTTTTAATTTTCATCACACTGTTTTTCTCATGAAGTGCAGCAGTTGTCTCCGGGTGGTGAGGTGTGAAGGTCATTCTGACAGTGTACCCCCTCCCCCCACACCTGTACTGGGAAAACACAGTACCCATCCTATGCCAGTGTAGACTACAGTGTCACCCTGCAGGTGCCAGCCAGCAACCAGTGTGACCTCAAACAAGGCTGTGGTTGCACGCCGCTTGGCGCTGCCCTTTTCCACCCTTATACAGACGTTTCTTCTCCTGGTGCTGCCATATGTTTTGCCATTGACTGTCATACTTAGAGGTCAAAGGTGAGAGATGCCCAGCAGTATCATTTCAGCAGAGTGCACCACCCCATCGGGGAATTGGTCACATGGTCATACTTCTGTATCATGGTGTGGCATATTATTTTGACAGTAAGTTTGTTTTGGCTTTCAGATTCACAGCATGATTTCTTAATATTTGACTCTTTAGCCTTATCTGTCTTGTAAAGCCAATCCTCGAGCTATTTCTTTCCAAGTTTTTTGCCCATTTTACATTAAAAAAAAAAAAGCAGATTTTTAAGCAGATTCTGTTGATTGTCAGTCAGAGTCGGTCTCAGCAGTTACTAACTTTTTTTTTGTTGTCACTTCCCTCTTACGAACACATTATTTAGCAGTTAAACCTCGCTCAGTCAGGAGTGACGGAGTGCTACTACAGATATGGAGGTACCGTTTCCTGGTAAATTAACCCTCCTTGGTGCTTTACCTTTCCGCTTCCTCTCTGTGGAAGAAAATAGGACGATCATGGTGGCCTATGGAGAGAAAAATGGAAAAGCTCCATGGAATCCTGGGGAGAAGGGGACACTTATTATTGTCAAACACAGAAATAACAATTTCTATAATAACGGGGAAAAAAACATTGGTGTGTTGCTCTGTTATTTCAAACATTGTGAGGATAAATACAATTGTTGATGGATGTCCAAGACCTTTGGCCTCCGTGCAGCTAGCATGTGATGTTTGGGAATTTCAGCTGTGTTTAACATTCCCTAGGGCTTGTGGCTTTGTGCTGTAGCAGTTATGGCAGATATGTCAAACTACTCCATGTGATAGCTATAGAGCAGAAACAGGAGGATTTATTTGATCCAGATTATGAGGCAAATAGTGACTGCATGGTATTAGAGGAGCTGTCTGGTTATGTAATTTCTTCATTTTATCTACATATTGTTTCTCAGCTGTATTTTGTTACACTTAAGCCTTTGCTGTCCAAGTAAATGTTTGACAGCATTAGTTACCGTTCCTCAAACTGAAGCTCAATAGGAATCACCAACTCTTACACTCTTGTTTACCACTTTCCCACAATTTTTTTTTAAATGTAGAATTTTATTTTAAAATAAATAAATGGCTAGAAATAACGTAGAAAATGACTTTATGAATTCAGTTGCATTATCTCTGAAAATTGTAGACTGTTCCCACTGTGACCTACAGGGAATCTATGGGAGGGAAAATACATATCTGTGCATCTAGCCACACCGCAGCCCTCTTCACGCAAGGTCCTTTAGCAAAATAGCAGTCCATGCATTTAAATAGGAATATTATTATAATGACAGACTGTCACATTTTGTGTGTATGTGCGTGCACGTCTGAGTGTCACACCAGGTTTTGCAAAGGGGAGTTTAGGCCGTAAAGCATGTCTACAGTCTGACAGGTTCGAGACTTCTAGTGGAGACATGCCTGAACAATTGACCTCATGGCTTGGTCTTCTTGTTAATGCCGGAGAATTTATTATCAACCAGCTTAGGCCTTGGGGGAACTAGTGATTAAATGTATGAGTCTAGCAGGACAAAAATCACAGTGACAGTACATTTATTCTTTTCATTTTTCCTGTAAGTAAAAATGCTGCAGTTTACAGTGACAGTATCAGGGGGAAAAAGTGGGTATGAGATGAACTGTAAAAGAGATCAGAGTTTGGACGGTTTCATTGTTATGAGTCAGTCATGCTGTATGTTACCTAGAAAGGAGTGACATAACCATGAGGATTTGTTGGGTGTTTAACAAATGGCATTCAACAGATGTTTTGGTGCTGTTATAAATGTAAATTTGAAGGGTTTAAGTAGCAGTCAGGTGCTGCTAATCAAAAGCAACTGATCATCAGTGAGCGTGATTGCAGCATAAAAGCAGAGTTTTTGGCAGTTTCTGATCTGGAGCACTCAGGTGTGTGTTAACACAATGCTGCAATCTTCACTGAAGTGGATATCTGAGCAATTTCACCCCAAGCTCAGACTGTGCAATGAAAGAAATTGCCAAAGACCAATGAGCTACACCTCAGACTCTACAGGCCTCAGTTAGCATGTTAAGTGTTAAAGTTCATGACAGTGCAATTAGAAAAAGACTGAACAAGTATGGATTGTTTGGAAAGGTTGCCACGACAAAGCCTCTTCTCTCTTAAAAAAGAGCATGGTCACATCTTGAGTTTCATCTGACTAAACCACAAGACTCCTGGAGCAATGTCTTTTGACAAAGGAAAAGAGCAAGCACCGCATATCAGCAGTAACTGTTAAACACGGCAGTGTTAATAAGTGTTGTAGTGATAATTTGGTGATTTTCACTCCTTATCAAGCCGCAGGACCTGGTCAGCTTCCAGTCATTGAGCTGATAAATTCCTCTAGGTAAACATTGCATACCAAAGAGTCAAAAAACACAGGACCCATGCAATGCTATTGTGAGACCATCTGTCAAACAGCTAAAGCTTGGCCAAAACTAGCTTATGCAACACGACGATGATCTCAAGTACAGCAGCAAATCAATGACAAAATGGGTTTTTTTTAAAAACGAATTGCCTATCAATTCCAGACCTGAACCCAATTAAAACACTGTGGTCCATAAAGGTTATGAATGTCTGCAAACCTCAACTGATCCAATGTTGTAAAGAAGGAATGGACAAAATTCTTCCACAACAATGTGAGAGACTGAGAAAGTCATACAGTAAATGACTATTTCAAGTTTTTGGTGCTTAAAGTGATTCTGCAAGCTATTGAGGCGGACCTTCACAGGACTCTGGGGGGTGTAAATATTTGAAGCTGTAAGAGGATAGATGTCTTAAGTAACTAACAGTTAATAGTGAACACTTCCTGGTCATGTTTTAAATCTATCTCAACACTTTTTATCAACAACTGTAGAAGTGCAGTGAAAGGGCCACTAAAAGGACTATGTCGGTCACTTGATCACTTACATGGGAAATGCTCACTGACACTTGAAGCTTACATATCTATTCATCTCTCCATCAATCCATCCATCCATCCAGGTTATGGTCACAGGGGGGCTGGAGTCTATCCCAGTTGCTATGGTGCGATAGGTGGGATACACCCCGGAAAGGGTCACCAGTCTATTGCAGGGCTAACTCTGAGAGAGCAGCACATAAGCGCACCACCGTGCTTCCCAAACCATGTTAATTTTCTTTGCTTAAGGCTTAGTTTAAACAAAACTGCTTGAAGTTTGATACATGATAGGAAAAAAAAATCCAAAAATTAACACTGAATTAGTTTGTCAGTTTTTGGTTTCTTCTAAAATAAAATCAGAGCAATCTCCCTCAAAAGATAATTATATTTGGTTAAAAAAATATGTTTAAAAATTATTTCCTGTGAGAGAGAGTTTGAAAACCACAACTGTACCGTGGGCTGAGCCAGCGCCAACTGTAATTCAGTGTAAACCTCCAGCTCCAGCCAGCGGGCCGTAGAGAACATTTCAGTGCACGGGGAGTAATAACTTGTGTGTTATTGCAAACAGGAGGCTGTATTTCTCCTGGTGATCAGTCTTGCTGAGGGCAGCTCCTAGAGTAGCAAAAACGAGTATGGAAAATAAATGAGAGGTTTTCCTTGAATATGAGCCTTCCCACACTGACAGCATTAAATTGTTAGCTGTAACTGAGCAAACGCCTCAAGCAATTTACCTCCGCAGAGTGCAGAAGAATGTCTTTTTTTCCTCTCATTCACTTTGTTAACCAGATCACAGAAGCTCACAACGCGTCATTTGGCTGCCAGAGTGGATCTGGTGACATCTGCATGTCTGTAAAACTAAAACAGCGATACCTCATTAAATATTTGATACTGGCTCGCACTGTGCTTGGCCCGCTTCGGCGCTTCACTCAAATCCGTTCCAAGCACTTATAAAATGTGGTCAGTATTTTGCTTGTCAGCTGTCCCACGACTTGAGGTGGGACCCGGACCAGATGGGTACAGTAACGGTGAACTGAGCTGTAATACTGAACTGCTGCTGAACCCCTGTTCGCAGTGTAGTTCCTCGTCGCGACTATATTGACACACCTGACTTAAGAGTAATTGCTGCAGTTTACTTAAATCAATTAGTAATCCCAAGCATCATTAGCTGCTTATACTTTGCACCGAGCGATATCTCTCATTCAAATCACAGTGCTAATTCCTAACTCTGTAATGACTGGTTAAATGTCTTAATGATGCAATATGCTGATTAAATGACTTAGAGGATGGTGGTTTTGGAGTATTTGTACTTAAATACAATGTTTCCTCTGTTTCTTCCATGCACTTTCTGTGGACCCTGCCTGTAATGACTTCTTCCATTGCTTTCAGGTAAGAGTAATTCCCTGAATCCCCTGTGCTGGCTTTTATAATACATTCAGACAGATGTGCAACTACAGCAAAAATGTGGACATCATTGTTTTTATTATACCTTTGTTATCGCCTTGCATGTGCTCTAACACTGTCTCATTTTGTTCTTGTCTGCTGATTCTGCCACAATGCAACTAACCTAATTCAGTGAACCTAATTTTGTCATAGTTTAGTTTGCTTCACTGCCTGTGGGAGTCCAGTAAAAGAAACACACGGATGTTTCTGGTGAATTTCACCAAACAGCTCGCTGAACCGTGAAACAAAATGACTTCCTAGAATGTTTTTTTTCTTTTCTCCCTTTTTTCATTTCGCTATGTGTCCACCTCTCTAATTCTGCACACATTTAGTCAAATAAGATGAAAGGGGAATTTAATAAAGTATCGCAGACACATGTAATTGGATAGACAAAGGCCTTCGGAAAAAAGCTCCACAGGAAAAAAAAAACACCCCAACAAGGTCACCCCATTCTTCTTCTGAGCACCCATTGAGCAGTTGAGAATAGGAACAGGAGAAGTGTGCGTGAGACAAGATAACACACAAGAATGGCATAGCGTAATTGAGATATCAATCAAGGAGGTTATTTCAGGGGTAATTGCTGAGGTCTTTTGGTTTGTGTTTGTGTGAGTGTGTGTGAGAGTGAGAGAGAGCAGATTCAGTGGTGGAGGGGAAAAACCAGTGAATAGTCTTTAGAATCCATCATTCATCTTGGTAGAATAGTCTGTATATTTATTATTCCTGTTTTTCCTCTGCTTTTTTTTCATTCCAAGGTTGAGAGATTTTTCGCATTAACAAAATAAATAAATAAATAAATCTGCTTCCTGTTTACTCTTACAATAATAGCTTAGGTTTTGTTATGGCTGCGAGAGTCTCTAGGCCTATTTTTTATTTATTTATTTGTTTAGTTTTAATCCACTAGTCTGAGAGACTTAATTTAAGAAATGTGTGCACTTATTTTTGGTCTATCTGTAGTCTGACGGATGACAGTAGATGACAAATAAAATTTGCTTGTGGGTTGCACTTGTCATGCTTTGCTAAGATAGATGCATGTCTTTTCTCTAACTGGCACCTTATTTTGAAATGGAGCTCTTCTGTGACATTCATACAGTACTTTATGTTTATGCATGTGGAATGTTTCATTTTATTAAATGCCAATCCGCTCTTGCATTTGTATGGATGGCCATTTGAGACTTTTTGAGAGGCATCGAGCTTTGTTTTAAGGGCATCACAGTGCTCATGAATATTCCATTTCCTCATGAGATTACTTCCTGTAATAACACTGCTGCTCAGCTCCTCAAGGACATACCACTACAGAAGCTACACCCTCTGCTTTGGGCACACACACTTGTACACACTTTTTTTTCTTAAAAATGCCACCGGCTTTCCTTGCATACATCCCCCATGTAAAACACACACACACACACACACACACACACACACACACACACACACACACACACACACACACACACACACACACACACACACACACACACACACACAGGTAGATTATTTCTATCTTGGCATATGAATGTTCATTTTTAATTTGCCATTTTCTGCACAAGTGCTCTCTGATAATACTCCCTGCATGGCTAAGATTGAGGATAAGCTTTTATAATATATACTATATTACACGATTATTTATAATATCAGTGACATATTTGCTCAAGTATGGCAAAAAAGCAAAAGGACACAGGCCCTCAGCAACCTTGCTTTTACATAGAAATATATCCAGAATACAACCAGTAGGAAACCATTTGAGTCGAGTCTCAATTGCAAAGAAAATGCATCACAGATAAGTCGTCAAAGCAGACTGGCTTCGATTGATTGCAACATGTCTGCAATTTTATGAATCTGCAATTCATAAAATAGAAGGAGGTTATTTGCAAACTAATCTGTCTGAGAATGATTGCGGTCCCCTCTTTTCCTGGTTGCAAGAAGGTTGCTATCCTATTTTTACTCTGTGACTGAGCCATAATCCACAGACGCAAAAGGGTGGGGGGTGTTGGTTTACTAATTATTATGTATTTTTACAAACTTATTAGCTTATCTTGAAGACACCACTTGATTCCTTTCGATTAAATGGAAAATGTAAAGTAAAATATCCAACGTTATTCAAACATTGAAATTTGTCAGTATTTTTGGAGGAGCAAAGGAGAGCGCTAATCTTTCTTTTTGCTAGACATTGTTGTCAAAAGTAGCCTTACAAAAATGGAAGTACAAAGCTGTGCAAACCCACACAGAAAGATCCCAACCAGATGGTGGAGTCAAACTTGGGACCTTCTTGCTGTGAGGGAACCACCGTGCTACCCTAAAATTGCAAAACTGGCTGTACATTAGAGCCATGTGGATAGATCAAAATATCGATACCAGTGCTGTTGTTAGTATCAGATTGCTACTAGCGTGACTGGAACAGTACTTTGTTTCTGTCCTCTAAACTTAGTATGTAACCCACTGAATTATGTTAAATTAATAATTCTTTTGTAACTGAAAAGAAAATACTCAAATATGCACTATGAACAATATCAGAACCTTCTTTTGTCTATTTTATTTATACCCTAGGGCACATTTAAACTGCAGAAGTTGGTCCAAAGTCTTATAGAGACGGGCACAATTAATACTCTGTCTCCAAAAAACCCAAGTTTACAGCACATGAGAAGCTGAAAGGTGTGTTTTGTTGTGTTAACTAATTATTGTGGAAAGTAAAAATTACAGTGATTTAGAGGTCATTAAAATGTGCTCTGGAAAGTGATGATTCATCCCATAAGTAATGACACACTGCCTACATAAGCTCTCTTACATAAGCTGCCTTATTTAGTTAAAAGTATTGGTATCAATATTAATGTCCATATAGTGGCCCTGTATTTACTTTTATAGCACAGCACACGGCCTACTGCTGAAAAATTAAACTTTTTTTATAATGCTTCTGGTTTTATATCACACAAGACGGTAACTTTGGAGCATTGTTTAGGTCTTTGAAATGTATCAAAGAATGTCTTTGTCTAATCTGTCTACTACCAAAGTCAGTGTAGAGACATGGACTGTTTTCCTCTCTGGTCATCACATTCTGTCCTTGAGCACTGCAAAATCGAATTCTTTCCAGTTATTAGTTTGGTGTGTCTTAAAAGTTAACACAAAAAGATGGATAACCTACAGGAGACACCACTACAGATGAATAAGAGAAAAATGTGTTCTTTAATATTTGTTGTGTAACATCTGCAGTATATGGGAGGGCGTGGGCTGCAGATATTACAATTTTTTGGTAAATTGAAAAGTGTCATTCCATTTCAATTTAATCAATACCATTACTTTTGGGATTTTGGCATCTTCTTCCAAATCCATTTCTCATTACCCTTAAAATCCCATTCTCTGCCACTCCTTTGAAAGCAGCCATGTTATTAATGACACACAACTTCACTATCAACCCTTCATTGGCAAAACCCTGTGCATGTTCACACCATTCAGCGATCACTTGACAGACATGCGAAACATCCAATTATTGGCTACCAGCAAACAATTATTCGCATTATTCGCCCAATCATCACTGAAGACCGGCAATTAATCTTGGCTCCAGCCAGCCATGAAACAGACATGATGGGCACATTAGAAGAGCAGTCCAGGGTGGTGATATGGTGAAGGAGGAGGATGTTTGAGCATGTTGTCAACAGGCCTGAGATGTGGATGACAAATGACCAGTGCTGGTTTCTCATCAAACTGATGTCTGTGTTATTCGTGGCTACGTGTTTGATTAGATAATGCAGTTTCAAAAGAGAGCAAAAAGATTAAAGGCACCTTTTATGTGGAATTAGACACCCCCACCCTCAGAATCAGCATATTGATCAGGGGGTTATCAATCAATCAATCTATATATTGGTTAGTCACCATCAATTGACTTGATCTGTGATTGCTTTCATCCTTGAACATGTCAAGGTTTTATTTTCCATGTGTGCCCCAGTTTCTTCTTTCTTTGATCGCTATCTCTTTGTACCGTAGCAAAGAACCATCAAAGTTCAGCACCTGTACTGTGTTTAATGTGATTTACTGAGATTTACTGAATAAAGACAATACCAGTCAGCTAGCTGGAGGTTGTAGTTAACAATCTGGTTCAGATTCTTTGGAAAAATTGGCTTTAAGGTTGATCTTTAATTTGGGGTTTTTTTGTCCTCTTTGAAATAAGTCTCTTTTTTTCTTGCATTGTCTTGCTATGTATTTCGTTTTAATTAAATATGTTTATGAGTACAGCCCTTTCTCATTCATGAATGCTGAGAGGAAAGGGAAACATTAAAAAAATAGCTGTGCTGTTTCATAAATTGCATGCTGCCTATGGGACATGAAAAAGACTTTGACTAGGCTGGCTGATGCTGACATAAAAGCTGTCTGGTGCTTTTGAAGGCGCAAGCCTTTGAGAACTGACGCTCTGAATCTGCACTTTGTCAGAGCTACTGGAACTGTGCTGCTGCTGCTGGGGACCAAATACAAGGCAATATTTAATAAAATGGAATTGAAAAATACAGTTCTGTCCACTGAGATGTTGTTAGATTGACAAGTATTTATCAAAATTCCCATTATTGAATGTCTCTCAAAGTGTGTTTCAGGCTTCTCTGTCGAGAACGCTCACATGTACAGGCACACGTAGGCTAATGTCTGGTATAGAAAAGAATTGCTGCATTAAAGACTCTAACAGCTTGCCTATTAAATGTAATTCCGGTGTATTTTTAAAGAGAGAGAGACATGCAAGCTGGCAGAAAAGTGAGACGGAGACACAGAGGGCAAGAAAGGAAAATCACAGATAGTCATCATTATCTAGGTCCAGTCCACCCAGCAGTGGAGCAGATCAATACGGTGTACCCAGCATGGCTCTGCAGTGGAACCAGCTCCACAAAACCTCTCATTACTGCCCACACTCTCATTACTACACACACAAACCCACACACTTTCAGTCACAGGGCCGCAAGTGCATGCACACACATGCACTGTTCGCACTTGCAAACATGCCTATGCATATTGTGTTTATGTGTCACTCTTAGGCAGTCCTTCAGCAAACGTTGCCCACACATTACACATCTGAATAAACATGTGCTTTGATTTTCCCTTGTTTCAGATGTTGTAGCGCTTGGTTAACTGGTTGTAAAGAATTTGAATGAATCCAGAGTGGTGGCCTTTTTGTGAGTGTGTGCATTTAAATTGGTGTCCACACTAGGGTGCGGTTTATTGAGTAGTATCCTGTAGATTGGTTTTGTTACAGTAAAGCGTAAATCCCATTAACGTGTCAGCCCTTATAGTTTCACATGCACACTTCCAATTATTCCAAATCCCAATCTCAGTGAAATTAGGTCATGATATTTACTGTGTTAACGAGTTTCTATTTTTGCATAATTATCATGGAGTTGGTGGGACTGGAGGAGGGAATTGAGTCTCAATATAATCCTCCATGCCTCTAGTGAATGTATTGTATGTAAGGCAAGTTGATCTGTGCTCTGGGTTGGTTGTAGGAAGATCTATCAGCCTCCTTGTTTGACTCTTTCATCGAGACTTTTTTCTCTTTCTTTTTTTTTTTTTAAGAAGAGATGGCGCAAGGTTTTGGAATATGTTTTTACTCACTAGTGCATACATTTAATTTTTTTTTTTTTTTTTAAATGTCAAGTGCATCTGCCCTTCTTGAAGAGCAGTATGCATTTATGTGAGCTCTCCAGTACTTTGGAGCACCCTAAGGGTCCTCAAGCTCTGTGTTTTGCATTCACCGTCAAGTTCAACAAGCCAAAGGATGCCGACACCAAACAGTAACACAGAGCTGTTTTTCTCACTCTTAATCAAATCAAGGACAGGCTGTTTGCACAGCAGTTTGCAGACTTTCATTGCATTTATTTTCCCCTTGTGACTCTTGATGCATGTAAAATGAAGTTGGTGGTGCTCAAGGGACTGGAAGGCGCTAGACAGTCACTCTGGCAGAGTGGAAATCTGATCCAGAAAATACAGCTGCGCGTATCGGTGTGTTTTGTGTCATTTCCTCACACACACACAGGAACACCGAAACACCAGATGTTCTTCTGTATTTTATTGCTAGCTGCCCCAGGAGAGAGTAGAGCCACCTGCTGGAGGAGCTCTGCTGCTGGTGCACCATGACCTTGTATATGTATAGAAGCTTCCATCTGCTTCCTTTACACACCATACAGCTGTGGCTTACTCATAAGGATTGCCACCTCATAAAGACTAACCTCAATTCAAAAAAGGAAGAGCATGATTTTCTTTTTGATTTAATAAATGAAATGTAGCCTGTGTGTGGTTTAAATAATGTATGTGGCTGTGGAATCTACATAGTGAGGCTGTCAGCACATGGTTTTTTTTTTTATTAATAGTGCAGGATTTGAATTTGTAAGTTGAATGAAAAGTTGGTTTACTTATTAATACACCACAATTGTAACTCTAGGATTCATCTTACTCAACCAAGGAATTTGGTAAATGCTTCCTTTGTTCCGATAGCTTCTCCTTATATAGCTTAATATGTATAACCAAGCTCATATGAGACTGACTTGTGCATCGATATTTTCCCCATGTTATCTTTTCAACCTGTCATGACTTAGTGATACAAAATCAGCTCGATCGGCTGTCACCCTCTGAATGTATTAGTTTGAAGCCAAATCAAAAGAGAGAGACGCATTATGTATTTAAGCTCCTTTCATCTTACTCTCACATTCCCAGCCTTCATATTTCGGTGAAAATTGCCATGGCAACGTGTCTGTAAGGCATCAGTGCGAGAGTTTAAGGGACGGAGAAAAGACTGAGCAAAAAATAGAAAAACAAAAAAACATAGCAGCTTTGGGCAGAGAAAAGCAGGCAGCAAAAGAAGGAAGGTGTTTCTCTTTCAGTGGGCTACAAATGCAGCGCCTTAGTATGGTCGTAGTCAACCAAAGAACATCTTGATCAGCTAAAATCGAATTCTCTCTTCAGCCAATGGATTTATCATGGAAGGGTGCAATATCTCTAGATTAACTAGAGTGCACCTTTAGCCTCATAAGCCTAAATAATCAACATAATGAACTATCATTTAAAACTCTGCAACTTTGTATTCTTACCTGAACAACAACAACAGATTCTGAGCCCACGCAGTGAACCTCATGTCCTGAGGGATAAATCTCCATCATTTTAATATTGAAATGATAAGTAGATAAAATGATCAGTAGACCAAACATAATAAAATATGCCAGGTCTGATATGTTGACACAAATCCCCAAATTTTAAACATGAAAGTTGCTGGAGCATTTTAGCAATAAGGAAGAGGATTAGGCTACTAAAAGAAATCTTTGGGTCATGACCTTTTTCATTATTATTCAGAATCCTGTGAAAAAAAATCCAGACTTCTTAAGTTTATAATCAACTTTTTGGCCATCAACTAAGTTCAGTGTCAGTATACATTAAATAGGTTTGACCTAGGAATCTCCTAATAGTTTGGGTAAGTCCTAACTCACCCTGATTTGCCTCTTGTAGCCTGTTTGTTTAACTGGAAAAAATAATACATCAATCCTTTTTTTTTTTTTAATGTGACTACAGCCCTATTAGTTTGTCCAGTTTAAAAAAAAAAACGAAAAAATAACCATCTATAATCTGATGGCTGGATTATTAAGTGAATATTTGATATCAAGAAACACCTGGATTCACTCAATATGACTCTTTCTTTATTAAATACTGGCTGAAGGCTTCCTGTGTGACCAGGATGCTGTGGGCCTCTGGTGCAGTTTCAGTACAAAGTACAGTGTGGTTGAGAAGAACTTGGTGAAACAATCCTATGGTAAAAGGTTTATTCTAGTTTAGGTGGTAACATTTTTTTTTTTTTTTTTTCATGGACCTTTACCATAAAGTATTTTCAGACTAGGTATCTGATTGGGGAAAGTAATATACCCTGCAAAAAAGCCTAATGTTAGTTTTGTTATTTGTAATTTTATTCTGGACACCCGGGTAACTTTTTGCTGATCGTAAACAGAATCAATAGACCTGATAAGATTGTACACATTTTGCAGAGACGTACTGTCAATCCATAACAGCAGTCTTAGGTAAATTTCATGTGCTAAATTCTACTTTAACATAAGTAAAATTGGAAGATATATCCTTTGGCTTTATTTTCTAAATATTAAAGTCTAGATAATGTAAGTAAGGGTGGAGTATTAAGATTGCTGCACTCAATATCCCATTTCATTCTTTAATGAAGTAGAATAAACCTACTGAAGCTAGCACAATAGTCAGAGTGTGTGTGTGTGTGTGTGTGTGTGTGTGTGTGTGTGTGTGTGTGTGGTGGGTTCGTGGAACTAAGGTGTGTGTGTGTATATACTCGTTGTGCTGCGCTCATTCACACAGCCTAAGGAAGAGAGGGTTACAGTAGGAGTATTTTCAGTTTTCCCAGTGCTCTCAGTAAAGGAACTGATCTAAGCTGTTTCCCATTGGCATTAAATATGCATTAGTCCCAGCCTTTCATGTGGGCGCTGAGCTGTGTTTTGTGTAAGAAGTCCTGAGGATATTTTCTGATACTTGGAGCCCACCAATTTTTTATCTCCATCTTTTAATTAAGGAGGAGAATGAGGTCTGTAAGAAAGCAAGCTAATCTTTATTAAATGGAATTTCTGGGACACTGATTTGCTTCAGGGCTAGTTACAAAACATCCTGCCAACAAACACTACAAACCCCCAGCACTAAAATCTATTCTCATCAATTAACCTTGAGAAACCAAGGGAAAAGACCACACTGAAATTATACAAGGCATGGTATTAACATTGCCTAATAATCATTTCTACCCCTTACCTGTTATTTCATTCATTCTCTTTGAATAATGTCAGCCGAGGGTCTAGTCCCTGACAGAATCCCACGTTCACCCTGTCAGTAAGCTGTCGCCAGCTCAGGCGTTGTGCACAGCTTGTGGGCCTCGAGCTTGGGTTCTGTCTTGTATAAAGACATGGTAATCAATCATTTTTTGACAGGTTTTAATGGAAGGGTAGAGGGTCTATGCCCACATTGTCCATAGGGGCTTACCAGAAAGGGGTGATTCTTAATCCAAACACTGTGCTGGCTGGTGTGGCCACCTCTGGTTGCCCTTATTTCCCCTCTACTGGCAGGTTGGCCCTTCGCTGTTCTATTATCCCTCTATCTGTAATTAAACGCAGCCAAAGGGAACTGAGATGGAGCGAGAAAGGGGAAGAGCTCAGGCTAGGTGTCCATGTTTCACACAAAGGGTTTCTGACAGGAAGGATCTGCGGCTTTCCATGACCCGAGGTAGGGGTGTGTGTGTGTGTGTGTGTGTGTGTGTGTGTGTGTGTGTGTGTGTGTGTGTGTGTGTGTGTGTGTGTGTGTGTGTGTGTGTGTGTGTGTGTGTGTGTGTGTGTGTGTGTGTGTGTGTGTGTGTGTGTGTGTGTGTGTGTGTGTGTGTGTGTGTGTGTGTGTGTGTGTGTGTGTGTGTGTGTGTGTGTGTGTGTGTGTGTGTGTGTGTGTGTGTGTGTGTGTGTGTGTGTGATGAGACCATTACAAGGCATTTTTTACCGTTAAGTCCTCATACCTTAAAGGTTAGAAAGGGATTGCTGTAACATTGGCCAAAATAATAAAGCTGGAGAATTGATCAACTGTCCATCAGATACAGCGCACAAACCTTTGAAATCGCACAATTTGGACATGCAGCCTGTCTTGTGCAATAACTAATGCTGTCCATTCCCTCCGGAGACCTAATTTTGTCATGAAAGCCATAAGCTCACCTTAGAACGAGTGCAGAAGCCTGCACCCCTACCTCATTCTTTGTGGGGGTTGTAGGTGTGTGTAAATAATGGTGATACTCAACAATTCTCACCAGCACACTCTATCACTGTAATTTCACACAATTTAAGCACGCTCTATTCACACTCATAAATCTCAAACTTCTCCCCATTTTTTCTTTCCTCTGGAGACCTGCAAATGTTAATGCCAGTGTTTTGTGAGTGTAACCCATTGCCAAGGCTTTATCTGTGGGCCCACGCTGGCTAGAATTGGACAAGATTGGAACCTGTCGCAGTAATGGGGTCTCTGACCCGGTAGGGCCATCACAGACAGTCTGTGTGTGTATAGGTGTGTAGAGGTTCATATACACAGGTTTGTGCATGTGCTGTGATTTATAGGGACACAAACCTTCCAATAGAGCCTGAAGGGCATGGCTGGGCTTCCATAAATAAGCAGCCTTGGTTATCAGCAAGCTAGGAAATATTGATTATTTTAAATGGCTATCGCATTACTCTCATAAATATGCATCGATTGCACATCATCGGGTTGATGTCCTTCGATTTGGTTTTGAAAAATGCGAAACCGTTAGCAGCTCATGAAATAAACAGCCATTTGTAAAATCTTATTTATCTCCTGAAGGCTCCTTTGAGAAAACGTTGTTTACGAACAGGCTATCCCGACTGAATTACTGAATTCAAGGATGAAAAAAAAAAAAAAAAGGAGAGACTATACTCACAGTCGTATAAATTGCTGCAGGATAACTATCATTTATCTTATAACCCCAAACCATACAAAACAGAGAAACCTCTACTTTTCCAGGAACCTTTGGAATCATTTCCTAGTAGTGTTATCCATCAGTCGTGTTACAGCCCATTGAAAGAAAACAAAATGTCAGTCGCCCCAGAATAGACCCCATGAACTATCATCTCCATGTTCCACTACAGTTTAAACCACCATACCTTCCAGATACAAGACTTTACCGAAGTACAATCACAGTGTCTGCAAAATATACAACACATCATTAACTGTGGTGTACCTCTGGTTATTTAATACACTGTTTCTTCTCTCTGCGAACCTCCCCCCGGTGGAAAAGCCTCAGGAGTATAGATGGTTCATGTATACCACTGCCAACACTGTACAGGAATTTTGAAACCCAAGTCAGCACTCATTCTGAGATGAACTGCGCTTTACCTCTTGCCTCTTTCTTCTGTGCATTAACTCCGGAGAATTTTGGCTGTCGGCTTTTCCCTCGTTTCCTCCAGTAGCTGCTGAGAAGGGCTGATCACTTTGACGTCGCTGCGCCTTGCTCACCGTGGGTGTAAATAATCAGATTTGTGACAAGAAGGGCCGCTAGTCAGAGGAGGTGAGAATTGAATTTTTGAACTCTCATCTTATTGTTCTGGTATGAATCGTCTTCAGCCGATAAAACAGCATGCCTCCGCTGTTCTCATGAAGAGAAACTGAATTACTCGTTTGAAACTGAGGCGAGCAGCGATTAAAGCGGATTCGGCGACTGGCAAAGGGACTCATGCAGCGTGCCAACATGCATCTATGCATCCCATCTTTGACAGATTTGGCAACTGTATTAAATAAGTGAAAGCATCTTACATTAATCAGAATGCTTTGTTTGGAAAAAAAATTTGTTGGAAACCCCAGAGAACAACTCAAAAAGCAATGTTGTTTTACACACCCACCCAAATTAGGGAATGTAAGTTGTCACAATGTCAAGTAAGATAATTAAGATGCTTTCCAACGGCAGTTTTTAAAAAACAAGAAAACACTTGTATGTCTCGAGCATCTTTGTTGTTTGAATCACCACAAAAATAGTGAGACAAGTGTGTGCTGACAGGCTGGATTTTGTGAAGCCTACACAAACACACGAGTTAAAGAAAAAGAGGGAATGACCACTGACCCAAGTTCAACATGCTGTTGCTCACTGCTCTGTGGCCTGGATGGAGAATCCAACTTTATTATGTAACACCAGTGACTGTAAGCTCAACAAACAGGCTTGAGGTTGGGCTGGAGCCCATCCCAGCTGTCAAAGGGCAAGAGGTGGGGTATGCCACTGATGGGTTGCCAAATATCGCAAGGAGATCTTAGGAGAACTTAACATGCTTATCTTTGTACTGTGGGAGGAAGTGGGAGTAACCAGAGAGAACATGGAAGCTCCAGCCAGCAGATTCAAACCCAGCACCTATTTGTTGTGAAGCAGTAGTGCTAACCACCACACGCCCGTGCCTGTGTAATACACGGTGAGTAATAAAAAGAATGATCCCTTTTCAAAAGGCTACATTATTTTTAAAGTAATGGATATAGAAGCTTACGGTAAATTTTGAAATGCTTGCTGAATATAAAGTTTAACATAGCAAAACTTACAACATGTCCCCTTCATGACCCATGCAATATGCTTATATGATTTTCAAACATGTCCCATATAATTCTGAGCCTGTTTGGAGTCACCGAAGCCACTGCTGCTGTTATGCTGCCTACCGGCAACCACAGGAAACTTGCGAATCCCCTATTTAACAGTACATGGTACTGGTGAACGGCTGGGGAATTAAAGCCCTTAAAAATAGGATTATTCTTTTTCATACACCCTGTATGTTAATATAATATAATACTTTTTCAAATGCCAATGTCCTTCATACCCAAAGTGTAAATTTTTTACTAATCGGTCATCAAATAGCTTGACAGTTATTACTTTTCTCTAAAGGATAAAATTGTAGCGGTTTGCCTCCATTCAATTTATTTTTTCCCCACCATTTATCAACCTCTAAACTAAATTCTCTCCATGGCTGAAGCCTGTGGATGAGATTTTATTCATCATTTTCCTCAAAATAAAAGTTTTAAACGTGTTAATAAATGAGTTCCCTGGAGCCTGACCGAGCAGGACATGAGCAGATTCAGCCTGGAGGCAAGGTCTTGAATAGAAAGTGCAGCGGAGAGCTTGATCTGTCTTTATGCGCTTTTAATTACACACGGCCGGATGGCCTTCAATCCCCAGAGAGCCGAGGTGAAGCTCACGTCAAGACCAGAAAGAGACGGAGAGGGGAAGGATCACCGGCACCTCTGAGGGCAGCGCGAGGTTAATTCAGCAGACACATTACAAGAGCCACAGGCGGCTGTCGATCATTCCGCAGTATTTTGACTGACGTGTAGTGAAAAGAACTGTCGGTTAGCAGTAGACTCACAGATCCTTATTCTGCATGGATTTACTGCCCATATTTCAGAACATGTATGCAAATTTCCCCAAGAAGGAAAACCCTCTTTATGTTTTCAGTTTGTAGAGGAACCTCAGCTGAGTTAATGTGCTTAGCTTTTTGCAAAAATTTAATGTTTCATTTTAATGATCAACTGCCTGGCAGGCAGCTAGTGCTCTGTAGTGGGTAATGTGAGAAGACAGATATGGTTTGTAAAACTGACTGATCAGAAAGACAACAGATAAGATCAAGTTAAGACTAGTTTGTGTGTATTTGTGTGTGTCTGCTGCCCATATTCACATTAGACTGAATATGCTCATTCACGTGCACCCATCAACAATCGCATGTCCACATAGATTCTCAGTTGAGTCCAATTTTGCCCATTGCAGTATCCCAAATTGCAAATTCGCCCTGGTGGGCTTTACCATCTATACTGTTCTTTTTCAGTCTTTCTCACTGTTTTCTCTCGCACATTTACTTTCAAACACTTTTCATCAACACACATTCCAACAGTTCAGAGCACGCTGAACAGCAAGAGCAGAGGGAAGAAAACACTCACACAGAGAGAGCTTTTATGTATCGGAAACCCTCTTCATTCTTATGAATCTCACCTCCCAGAACTGTACTTTTCTATGAAATGAGTGCTATAACCTCAAGGCAATGTCAAGGTGAAGGAAACGTGTCAGCGCCTCCCTGTTGAGCTTTTTCTCGCTCCGGCTCTCTCCAGTTAATGACTCGAATGTGGAGAGTGTTACCTTAGCTAGACCTGGCCAGATGAGCCCAGAAGAGATGGCCAGACTGTAATCACAGGCAATCATCAGCTCTCTCGCTAGATCTCTGCTACTCTGGACTGAACGGTATGGTCCTAAACCCGTGATTTGAGCCGTAAGGTAGAGTGAGACCGAAGGAAAGGGGAGGGAGAGGATAAACAAAGATTTACACGCTGAAGTGTCCACAAGTGAGAGATTATAGTGATGTTCATGGTCTTTATTTGGTGTTAACATGCTAAAACACAAATTTTATTTGAAGACAGGCATTTAAATGCGGTTACATTTTGACTGGAGGGGGGTTACATGAAAAAGTCCTTATCACCAAGACACGAAATTCTTGAAAATCTATTAAATATTGCCCAGAGAGCAGTAGGCCCTGGTTTGAGTCTGACCCGTGGCCCTTTGTCTTCCCCTTTCTGTTCTCACTTTCCCGTCTATCTATAATGTCTCTACCCAATAAAGGCTAGAAGGCCCCCAAAAAATCATCTTTAAAAAAATAAGAAAAGAAAATCCATTTAAGAGTTGCTCAGACTTTTATAGTAAATCTGGGACGAGTGAAAGCCAAGGAAACACCAACACGGTGTGAATTCACAACGATGAGTATCTGTCTGAAATTTCCTGGCAGTCAGTTCAAAGGTGTCTGTAGTGGTAGACCGATCAGTTAACCAACAGATCAATAAAAAGCTGTATGAGTAAGTAAGACAGTCTAGAAAGAAAATGAGGGCTGCAGTGCAAGTATGAGAAAATGTCCATAATAATTAGTCATCGTAGCTGCGATTTGACTCAATCCTGGTTGGTCCACCGCTGATAACTGTGAAAATTTCAATTGTAATGACATTGGTCTTCTTCTGACTTTCTCTAGTGCAGGGAATTCACAGCACCTGAGTGGGTGTTTTATGCCCCTCTGAAATAAATAATCCACCCCTTAGTTCAAGAAATCTTTAAACTCCACACCAACAAAAAAAAGGATCCACGAGCATGTCTCACTGCAGGTCAGTAAGAAGACTACAGAAGGTAACCCTATTAAAAAATAAATAAATAAATAAATAAAATCATGCAGCTTGACGTGGTGGGTCCAGGGACTGTGACTTCAAAATCCTCCAGGCTAAAACTAATGGAGTTCTGCTTCTTCCAGCTTGCCTGTCTCTCTTCATCAAAACACAACAACCCCCACATAGCCTGCAGCACTGATAGTAATATGCGATACAGAATGGTTGTTCATTTAATTTTACAGCCAGGCATGCTGGTGTCACAAAAAAAAAAAAAAAAAAAACCGGTCTAATCTACCTGGATTGATGGACAGAAAGAGCCATGCTTTTGCAGGCACGCCAGCTCTGTCTTTGGAGCTGTAAACTTTTACATGTCAGTGGTGCTGTGTGAGAGAAAAGCCTTGGACTTTTTGTCTCCTACCCTCAATCCTACGTGCTCCGCGGTTGAGTCTGGTTGTCTGCTTTCTGCTGTGGTCTTTCATCACGTTCACTCCCCATTCTGGCATGCCTACTAGTATCTGTGTGTGTGTGTGTGTGTGTGGGGATAAGACAAGAACTTTACTGCCATCTAGTGGCAACAAAACCACTGCCCTTCCTGTGGGGTCAAGGAGATTAGGTATGAGATCAAGTGTTTAAAAAAAGAAAAAGAAATGCATGGAAAACAGTGGTGTGGAGTGTCGTCTAAACACTGTTCATATACATCTCTCATGTGTGTTTGTGGTGGTTGATGCTGGTACTTCATTAATGGGAGTCCATATTAGTGTAGCAGGTCAAGTTAAGTCAATGAGCAAGTGCTAATTCCTCTGCAGTCCTGTGCACTGCCACTCGTCACACATTTGCATATAAATTGCTTTAAACGTGATGTTGCTGCTAAATTCCTTAACCACCACTTGTTTAAAATTCATGAATGCTTTTGAATTTTGTCAGGCATGGTTGAGCTGTCAAAAAAAACCTTTGATATGTTTAAAAAAAAAAACCCTGCAGGTGTGCATGCGCACAGGCATTTGGCCTGAGATTTTGTGAAATTCTCTCCTATTTTGTCTGTGAAAAGCTCTGGAAGCTCCCTCTGTCTCAAGCCGTCTCTCCTTTTATTTCTGTGTGTTTGTCCGCGAACGCATGTGTGTTCAGACTCATTACCCAGTCTTGGCTGGTGAAGAGAGCCTTGTCTCTGTGGGCATCGATGTGTTAATATACACTGTGTCTAGTTATCTCTGGTCACCATAATCAGTATTCAGAAACAGTCTCTGCTGGGAGGGCAAATATTTTGTTAATTTTCAAACCGGGACTTGCAAAAACATGCATGCAAAACACTTTTTTTCCCCCCTGTAGACTTTAGATGTTTTGCACCACACCTAACCTATTTCTAACCTTTTAATCAACATGAACAAACCAAGGTAGAACAATTGCATTAGGCATGTCGCAAATTGTTTTGGGCACAGGATATACCCGTGCTCTGATGCTGCCATCTATTGCTAGCAGGGGATCGGATTTTAGACAAATTCTCTTGTTCCCAGTTAATTTGTGTCTGCTGTTTGATTGTTTGCCTCAGGAGGAACAAGGATAGTGCTTAAAGTAATTGAATGGCCCATTTACATTCTACTAATTGATTGTGAGGGTTTTGACGAGGGTTTTTTTTTTTTTCCTGTGTTGCCCTGTATGAGACAGAGAGTAGAGTCCAGTAAGGAGCAGCAAATGAAACATTTACAATCAAACAATAAATGGATCAAGTAATTGTAATATAAAAATATATTGTTTTTTCCAGAATTTAGAAAAAAATTATATATTAGGCCACAATGTAGTGGATTACACATTCACCTGACAAGCAAAGGAGAGACAAATCTATCCTCGGTAAAAGATCTGCCAAATCTAATATGCAGTGCTATTGGATGTGGGTGACCCCTTGTGACAAGAGAGCAGCTTTATTTGCATTGGGCTACATAAATTAAACAATCAGCCTTAATAAATCCTGATCAAAAGCTATAATTCATAAACACTAGACACTAGAAAGGGCGGCTCTTTAGGTCATCAAAGTATGTCTGTTTGTCATAACTACAGTGACCTGCAACTTCATGCAGTCAAAGCCAGCTCAGCAACAGTGGAATGCCTCTGATGTACCTGTACCTGCTTGTGCAGCTTCTTTCGAGTATGTGTGGTTATCTTACAGTATGCCCCTTTGAACTTATTATTATTGTTCATTTATTTTTTTTCAGTTGCAGTGGCCATGCTCATGCGGTTTGCATCTAGCTTGCTAGCTGAAATTAAAAGAATAGAAAGCATTGCCTCTTGTTCATGCATAGGAACGCTAGAAGGTTTTATGGGCTGTATTAAAGGCTGGAGCTTTGTGCTGCTTTTGTTACAACTGACTGATCTGAACTGAAGGTTTAATACGCAGCATCGGGAACTGCCTCGTCTAGTGGCTAAAAAACATGAAAAATATTTAACTTCATCCGCAGGAAATGTGCTGTCTAACCACTTGAACAAAGAATGTTGACCGCATTTTCTCAGTCTGCCTTCATCTGTATGTGTATACACTCCTAAAGACAGCCTGTTTATGTTCCCTGGTCTCTGCACATCCTTGAGATTCTCTTGTGTGATTTTTCTTTTTTTCTTCTTTTCTTCTTCTTCTTTTTTTTTTTTTTTTTTGCAAGTCCTTCGCTGCGCATTTACATGAACCCTTGCACTTTGTTTCCTTCTCTAAACGTTGTGATGGCAGGTCTAAACAGGATGCAGGTCAGCTGAAATGGTTTACACAGGAGATCCCGATGCATCTATTGCGTTGAGACAAAGCTGCGCTGCTAGACTTCAAACATCTAAATTTAGCAGGAGTTGCAATGAGTTGCTGCACAGTTTGAGCTATACATCTTGCCTCAGGCTCTCCAGCCCATCTTTACCAGCTTTGGAAACACAGATGAAAATGCAAGCTGACCAAATAGACTTCCTCCTTTGTAGTTACATGTTTTTAGCAGCTGCACATCACCTCTAGATATGGCTTCACAGTATTTTGAGCTTCAATTGCTCAAATAATCTGCACTGTTTCTGATTTGCCAGCGTGTCATTGTCTGCTCACCATCACCCTCGCGTCTGAAAGAGTGGCGTACCCTATGCTATTTGGTTGTGTCAGCAACACTGACTTGGTGAGCCATCTCTTGGCAAGTGGATGTGGGACATTTCTCTGGTACCTATCCAAGCCTATGTCTGCCCCACCATTCCATTCCTCTCTGTTACTATCTGTCATCCCCCCAGTTTCTCCTTCCTCCTCTCCCATGACCTCAAGGAGTCCTCAGGAGGTGAAGTTTTCCAAAATGGGAAGATTTTTTTTTTCTTCCTCCCCATCTGTCTCTTTGGTCTCGTTTTCCCTCTCACAAATTAGCATAGAAAAAGAAAAAAAAAACACCCCAAACCTCAATGCTGAGTGACTCATTCAAATAATTGTTGCTTTAACTGTATCAAGTTACTCTTTTCTCTGACTCCCTTTTTGCTTTTCTTCCTTTCCCCAGTACAGTGCGGTATCTGGGCCACTTGTGAATTGGGGCCTTTGAGTGAAAAGGCAGGAAAAAACGAGTGACATCAGAGAGGGAGAGAAAGAGAGGGATCTAAAGTCGCCCTGTAATTTTCTCTTCTGTTTCTATGATTGCATATATGACCATAACAGACAACCAGTTAGCTGGTTCACTTTGTATGTGTACATATATATTACATTAGCAAAGATGTCCCATGTGTCTGTGTTTTATTTTAGCATGTTTGCGCTGCTTGTGTGTTTAGGTGGAGCTTGACATTGTTGACTTTTACAGGAAGACAGTTTTACAGGAGTGCTATTCATAACCGAGTAACAGAGAAAACAAAGAGACCCTCGCGTGTGTGTGAGTGTGTCTGTGTGTGTGCAATGAAAAGACAGTAAGAACAAAGAGACAAGAGATGGCGAAAGAAAAGGGGAGTGTACGGAGAAAGAGGAAGGCCAGAAAAAAACTCCACTTTTGAGAAGGAGAAGAAATTTGAGACATGTTGAAACATTTTTGGACAGAGGAGAGGAAAAGGGCAAGACATGCGGAGTGAAGGATGAGATCCCTCCCCCTGCCAAACTCGAGTTATACTCTTGACTATTCTATAGCTAACCCTCCCTCTTTTCCCCTCCTCTCCACGTCCCATGTGAGCAGCAGCCCGATGACTGGACCTCTGTGTGTCTCCACTCTGCTTACGCTTTGCTGTGCTCTGGCAGACATGCATTGTTCTCCACTGTACACTACTTGTTGCTCCCATTCTTAAAGAGTTAGTCTGTGTTAGCTCGGCAGAAAGAGTGGGAGGAAAATACTCAGCGACAGCCTCGCGGTGAGTACTGACATTTTAATTTTTTAGAGAGGAATATTCTTCTCATTCATTTGTGGTGCCTGTCAAAAGGTTTTCAGTAGCATAACAAGTTTTTCTGAGGGATATCTTCAGTGGAAGATTTTTAAATAAGACAATCAGTTTGGCATGCCATGTAAAGAACATAGATTCATTAGTTTTTTTCATCGAGTAAGTTGGTGAAAGACATGCTCTGGTAGTGAGAGCCCTTTTAGCTTGCCTCTTGTTTCTTTTGCTGACTCACTCTATTAACTTATTTCATATGGCTCCGTGGTGTGTGTTGTGTGCATGTGTTTGCCATTGTGTACAGTTTCTTGAGGTATTCTGTGCAGATGCACGTGTGTATGTCATTTAAATGCAATTATCAGCCCCTGGTCCTACCTGATGGTGTAAATGTGAGAATTTAACAAAGATGGAGGGAGCAAAACATAGCGGGGGATGCTGGCATACAGCTGTTACTCACTGTTTGCTTCGCTCTCTCAGGTCTGTATTGATTTCCTCCTCTCTCCCCACTAAACGAGAACAATAGCTTCATGCCTGGCCAAGACCCCCCAGTAAATAACTCAGCTAAATATCTCCAGCAAATCTCCAGCAAGATGTTGTTCATTGATTGCTTTGTCATCAGATGTGCACACACAAACACACACACGTACGGAGGAAAAATACACAAACGCACAATCGGGCCTTGTCGTCTAGAGGGACTTCATTGTTTGGTGTGCATAATTGTTTGTGTGTATGTGTCTGTAAAGGCCTTGTCCAAAAAGGTCTTGGACAATGAAGTCTGTCACCGGGGGATGTGGATTTCTCTCCCTCTCCTTCCCTCGCTCCCTTTGCTTTTCCTGTCCCAGTCTCCCTTCACATCTGGATCTCCAGCTGACAAGGAACAAGGGAGCGGATGGAGGGAGGAAAAAGGCATGGATTGGGGGGGGGGGAAAAGAGAAGGTTAGAAATTGGAGGAAGGGGAGTGTATTTGAGCCAAAGTTCCCTCCATGCAGGAAGAGCAAACTTCACAATGTTATTGTGATTGTCTGATGTATGGGAGGAAGCACAAACACTGCACACACACACACACACACACACACAGTCCTTCACACGCAGGAGTTAAGTTCACATGCGTGCAAATACAGTAAATGAACAGGGGCAAATGTACACACATTTAAAATGCAATACACATTTAAAGGACTGTGAAGCCAGCGTTAAGCCGATTGAAGTGACACTCTCGCTGCGTCACTATTTAGGCTCAGAGAAAAGCTGGTGCCGGTGCTTGTTGGAGCGCTTTGGCCTTACCATGTGTCAAGTTTTTAATAGGAAATTTTGCACAAGGCTTTAGCTGTCAAAGCAAGTCCTTTTCCCTCTCGGTCTCTTTACTCTACTGCCTTCCAGCTCATTAGCCCATTGCTGGACTCTGATGAGACTCCTGAAGTTGAAGCCATAATGAAAAGCTCTACTTGAAATTAAATCAGTTTCCTGGATTGAAATTAGATATATATATTTTTTTCTTTCTGTCTGCCAGAAGAAGCCGTGCAGGCCAGCTGTTGCAATGTTCTGCCAAAGCTGGTCAACCTTCGCCTGTTTATCCATACCAGGGCAGACCCTTGTGCCATGGCAACAGGTGCATGCTGATTATTAATATTAGGCAACAGGCGAGGCTGCGTGCATGCACGATGATTTAAAGGGGTAAACGTCCCCCTTACATCTGCTTTGGAGGTTTCTGTGCAGCACACATGATTGGGGGAGGTAAAGATTGGGGACATTGATAAAACACCAGCAGTTATTTCCTCCACAGCCTCCCAGGAATTGTTTGACTATGCAGTTTCTGCCATATGTGCATGTGTAATTCAGCCATCTCCCTCTGTCAGTGCAGCTGGTCTGCGTCTGCCTGTACCGCTACTTTTCATATTACTTATGGCCTTTAGTTAAGCCTGCATCATTGTGTGAAATATAGGCAAGAGGGATGATGTTACAGTGCAGGTGGCATGAGTAAGACTGAGGTCACTGCTGAATGGGTTTACAGTGTGAATAGCTTCTCTTTGTGACTTGACATCACTGTAAATACTATAATTTTAGGGTGTATGAGTTTTTGCTTTTCAGAGTAAGCGTGTTTTGATATATAAAACACTGCTGAGCAGCATAACAGTGATGGACTGGAAAAGTGGTCCTGTTTTGGCTTTGTAATCCGTATAGTTCTTATACTGTGGTAGTGGATGTCGACCAAGTGTGTATGTTTTACATCATGATGTCACTAAGCGGACTGAGGGCTACGGCCAATGATGTAGTGTCACTTGGCACAAGTGACACTACATCGCACTGTACTGTCTGTGTGCCAACCAACAATCAGGCTGGAGAAAAGTGAAATGTGTTGAGCTGCGTTAAAAAGCCCTGATTTGTTTTGGTCTGTGTAATAACATTCACTCAGCAGTGATGTCAGTACATCGTGTACAACGATCTTTCTCATATTCATGGAACAAGACCATAAAACCTGACTGATGTCAAAGAAACTGACAAAAAGGGACTAAATGGATAATGTTAAAGTCGGTGTGAATAAATACAAGGAGAAACCAAAGTACTGTAAGCTAACATAAAGGTTATTTGCATTATTTATGTTTTATTCAAATCAGCCAAATCTGGTTGAGCATTTCAATAGGTCTCAGATATTCAGACAGGTGGATGGGGGAAAGTAGGCTACATGGCAACCATCAAATAAGAGTATAACTTGAGTTTGCTTCTGCTCTTATCTTAGCTTATGTGCAATACATCTCACTTTTCTGTGGCCTTACATGAGAGATTTGCCAGAGTAACTTCACTTTGGCAAATCTCTTATTAGTAGAGGAGGATATGTTTGCTATATACACGTGTCCGCACATGTGTAAAGTGCACATATTATTACTTGCATCTTGTGGCACTGTGTTGTAGTGTTTTATGTCTACAGTTAAATAATTATAAATAATTTTAGTAAAGTTTCCAGTCTACAAACAATACGCATGAACTTTGTGACTTTAGGCATTCCTTGCTGCAGCTGCTTGCAGAAAAGCACTCAATCCCTTGTTAGACATTCCTGAATTTATTTTTTGGATTTCATGCATCCTTTTTTTTTCCTCTCCCCATGAATGCAACTGTGGCAGGGTCTGATGACAGACCAATGGCTGCACACAGAGCTTCAGGGGTGATGTCCAAAGTAATCTGCTCCCTGACTGGTACTTGTGACTTCGATCAGAATGCCAGTCTTATATGTTCAAAGTGACACATGCATGTATGTTTAATATTATGCTTAGCAATAATAATTATGCTGCGTGCAAGAAAGGTAATAGAATTTAAACTAAACTCTGTTTTTCAGCTTAATTGTTTTTCAGAAGGTATACGAATGATGCTAATACTCTGTGTAGACTGAGTGGGCATTTATGTAGCACACCAAATGTCTTTATCGTTGCAAGTAATCTGCAATCTGCTAAAAAATCTCTTCATTTTACAGCCTAATTGCTTTTTGGTGTGCTTGCAGCTTTGCCACAATAGTTTATTCTGCAGTCTGTGAAGCAGAAGATTTGCAGGTAGATTCTTTTCCCCCCATTTTTTTTTTTTTCAAAAATTCAATCAGTCGTATCTTTTTTTTTTTCTTTTTTTTTTGTGCCAGTTTCGTCTTTCATCTGGAACAAGATATCTGTGTGTGTGTGTGTGTGTGTGTGTGTGTGTGTGTGTGTGTGTGTGTGTGCGGCGTGCGTGCACGCTTCTGTCTCAATGAGTCCTGGCAAATTCTAATTAAAATCTTACTAATAACCAACACTGAAGTCTTTGTTTTAGGCATAATAATGAGTGAAAGAATCAGAAGTCACTGCATCGACCATCAGTTTTATTAGTTGTCACTTTGAATACATCTATAGTATATATTACTATCAAAAGAATTTGTGGGTATGCATACACGTGGTAGGTGTATATACTCAGAGGGTCCTGCACGCTTGATTCTCTGTAGGTATTCTTCAAAGGGCTGTGCATTGCTGAGCTTATCCCTGAAGATTATCGCTATTCTTCCACCCTGTCATTTTTTCTTCTGTAGCTCTGGCTGCTGTAATTCTATGGTTCAGCAATTATTATGAAAGCTGGCTTTGAAAGCTCATTAAATCTATTTTGAAACAAGGTGGAGGCCAGGTATAAATCTCCTGCAAAAATCCAAGTTTTGAGCAGGTTACACATCATATTGAGATGAGAGGATTACAGCTATTATTGGTGAAAGAACATTCCCTGATTATAGCTCGCTCCTGTGTGTGGATACAAAGAGTTCTGATTACTGCTGGCACTGCCGCCTCACTTCCCAAGAGTCTAAGCATTGACTGGCACAGCAGGGGGTGCAGGAAAGGCAGCAGGCATACACACACACACACACACACACACACACACACTCACTTAGATGTACCAACACAAAGGCAAACATGCAGACACACATTAAACACATGTTAACATCATGTTTTAATGAAAAGCACAGTCTTTTCTTGAAAAGAATTGCACAGCTATTTTCATAATGTGTATTTAATACAGATTTCACCTATAATAAACATACAGAACAGCTGCAGGCATTTGGATCAGAGCTGATATTGAAATATATTAAATGTATTTTTTTTTTATGGATGATAGGCTTTTTTGCATGATTGTGTATAACACATCATTCGTCACTCAGTACACCATCAGAGTTTAATGGTCTTATTTAACAACAAGCGTTCACACACACAGATGCTTTTTCCTGTTTGTGTTGCCTGTGGCAACGGTTTGGCAAGGATCAGTGGTGATGTCAGCAGTGATGTACGAGTGTTGGAGTGCGAGGAATGACCTCAGCAGAGGGGAAGTCCCGGGAGACTCATATCAGCTGCAGCCAGTGTTCGCCTTCAGAACTTTCTCACACTACAGCTCTGCTAATAACCAAGGCCGACCCGACCCCCCCCCCGAAACCCCTCCTTCTGATCCTTCACAGGCATCACAAATCACCAGCATGCAACATGGCAAAGAGCTCTGACATGCACACAAGAAAGCCCTACTCCCAAAGCCAATGCTGAGAGTGCATAGAAGAGGAATAGGCAAATTAACTGTTACTGCCTAGTGGGGAAAAGCCATTCCTTTGACAATATTTTTTTTCTCCAAAATGTTTTGTTTTTCCTTTTACTGACTCCTTTTGTATCAGTTAGTTTTAAAGTCTTGTAGTGCAGTACGAAGCATGCAGTCTCTCTCCCCAGCTTCTCAAAAGTGAGAATTTTATCTCGGGAAGCAAGATAATCAGCAAATGTATTGATAGATAAAATATGAACTGGCTTGAAATGAGTCACTTCCATATTTATATGCTTTACACATCCTAACACTGTAAAGCCAGACTAATATACAAGCTGGAAAATATTATTAGCAGATATATGTCCTCATATAATAAACTGTATGAACATATTTTGTTTGATCACAACTAAACTGCATTACTTGAAATAGTCTCATTACATAGTCTCACTCAGACTCTATTGTTTACAATACTCTTAGCGCTGTTAGCACATGCAGCAGAGTATGTATCACAGCGAGCCAAAGGATGTCATGATGCTAAGATGCTAACTAGTTTGTGAAATGCATTGCAGGAAAACTGGTAAACAATGATCACAGGCTTTAGCCTTCACAGTATATCTGTGACAGAGCATGTGTATAAATGGGTCCGTCTATCAGAAATATATTGGCCAATATATCAGTACTCCATTTTTTACTGCTTAAAATTTGTAAGTGGCACTGGTCATATTGCTAATGTGGTTTAAACACTGACAGTGTATTGGTTCTCTCACTGTACGGTATAAAAACACTTGAAAAAGGCTGGGAGTAAGCTTTGGAAATGTTGAGTTATTGAAGAGAGCAGTTTTCTTAGAGAAATCAGTCTTTCTCTTGTGCTGATCACTGCATTCTTCTTCAAGAGATTAATTTGAATGTGTGAAACTGATAAATGTTGTTTCCATTTATCTGGGATTTACTGCAAAATATCAAAAATTGCACAAGACTTTCTACTTGGCAACTTTGTTTTCGTGATTTAGTTTATTTACCGTTGGTAACAAGAAAAATATTCCAACTCAAATGTAACTTTAGTTTGAGACCTGCACGTATCCCATTGCCTTTTTTAGTGGTAGTAACCTCATCATCTATGCCTATGTTGTGGGCCGTTGTTGGCATACACACATTGTTATCGGATATTTAAACCCATTATGTCCTCCTGCTTTTAAACGCACCAGCTGCATCACTGCGGTGACATCTAGCATGCGAACACAGCTTGCGCCCTCCCTCCAGAGTGGTTTTCTGTCCAGATTGCTGAACTACAGTCCAGGCTTTACTCTTGATTCAAGCAACAGTCAGTTCATAAATGAATGGTTGCCTCTTCCTAGGACAGCTGTGTTACCAGGCATGAATGGAAAAATGATCACAAGAGTACCAACCGCATTCGTGAACCGCATACAGTGTGTGTGTGTGTGTGTGTGTGTGTGTGTGTGTGTGTGTGTGTGTGTGTGTGTGTGTGTGTGTGTGTGTGTGTGTGTGTGTGTGTGTGTGTGTGTGTGTGTGTGTGTGTGTGTGTGTGTGTGTGTGTGTGTGTGTGTGTGTGTGTGTGTGTGTGTGTGTGTGTGTGTGTGTGTGTGTGTGTGTGTGTGTGTTTTCTAAGCCAAGTACATGGTGCCTGTGCTCATTTGCAAGCACACGTGTGCTCATGAACCTGTTCATGTGTGAATGAGTTGTGAACTATGAAACATCGAGGGATCAACTGCCACTAATGAATCAATGGGTGAATTATTTATGGTGTTTGCATTTGCCTTGATTGATGTGTCATTCGAAGGTGGGTGTGTAATGGCTGCTGGCTGGTAAACGCATAAAACAGTATGTTGAGAGTGTGGCGAGAACAGAGGAAAGTACAAATCGGTACAACCCAGTCTCCACAAAAAAATTAGGCGCTATTATTTTGAACTTATGATGTGCAGAAACTACAAATATCATGTACTTGCCCTGTATGCTGTCAAAACAGCCTACCCTTTGGGGTATGGGGCCTTTTGTGGGATCTGGCATAGGATGCTGGCACTGGATGCCTTGGTTCCTGTGGGTTCCGGGTGGGGCTTCTATGGACAGGGCTTGGCCCAACACATCATGCAGATGCTAGTTTAGATTCACATCTACAGTCAGCATCTACATGTTTAGTCCAGGTCAGTGCTTTAGGGGACATGTACTGACCTGGTGCTGTAGAGAGGGCATATTTCTCCTATACTGGCTTCTCTTCATTGGCTCCCTGTTAAATCCAGAATCAAATTTAAAATCCTGCTACTCACATACAAGGTCTTAAATAATCAGGCCCAATCTTATCTTAATGACCTTATAATGCCATATCACCCCATTAGAGCTCTTCGCTCTCAGACAGTGGGCTTATTTGTGGTTTCTAGAGTATTTAATAGTAGAATGGGAGGTAGAGCCTTCAGTTTTGCTGCCCCCGGAGCCTGGTTCTTCCACTTGAGGTTCCTGTTAAAAGGGAGTTTTTCCTTCCTGCTATCGCCAAAGCGTGTGCTCACAGGGGGTCATATGATTGTTGGAGTTTTCTCTGTTTTCGTTGTATTATTATTACCCTATTATGTAGGTTCTTTACCTTACAATATAAAGCGCCTTAAGGCAACTGTTGTTGTGATTTGGCCCTGTATAAATAAAATTGAATTGAACTGAACATGTGAAAATAATAGGCACTTAAATGCCAGAGCCCAGGCTTTCCCAGGAGAACATGGAATATATTGAGATGTTATTCAGTTCTCAGTGGTTTATTCTCATGGCTAATTGTATGGCTCAACGTAACTTGACCTAGAAATTCTAAAACATTATCAGTGCTTTGCCCCAGGGGGAGCTGTTGCTCCAGCTGTGTGTTGTCCTACCCTGGTCCTTCCTACCCCCTGGACCCATGAAACATCCTCTTTTAACCTCCCCGTTTTGTTCTATCCACTTCTCAATCATTGTTTTCTGTTTACGTTCCTATTTAAATCGTTTGCTCTCATCATGGTTTACCAAAAACTTCCCTATTTTCAAGTCACGGACAAAGGCAAACTTTTCCCCACCTTTCTCTTTGCCATTACATCATAGCCCAAACCGAGGCCACAGCTGTAAACATGTTTCCACCACATGTCCATGGGTTTCTAATGCCAGTCATTTGCGTGCATAAACAGACTGAATCAGACGTCTAGCTGAGGTTATGACTGGGCTAAACGTTGGAGAAAATCGAAGCAGACTTTGTTCCAGCTCCAGTTAAAGTAAAGTGCAGTGTTGGGCACTTCTGATTTTATCCTTGGAGATCTTTTCCTTCTTTTCCTGTTTCTGTGAGTAAATGTGTTCCTTTAGATATTTAACACCCATATAGTGTAAGTACCATGCATGCTTAAATTGTTTATCTCAGTAACTAAGGTAAATGTTTTGTCACCAGGTACATATGTATGTTGTGGATGTGCTTTTATATTATTTGGTGCCTTCTTAAATTGGTAATTAGTGGAAAAACCTTGCATTTCATTATACTTATATTTTGTATCATAATAAATGAAATGTATTTAGTAGGTTGTTTGCTGTGTTATACATTCTACCCCATATTTACTGAATTTCAAACACAACATATAAAACTATAATGCTAAATAAAATAAGTATATGCTCATTTTAAATTTGATGCCCCACATTTTAAGGTTACAAAAGGTTTACGTTTCTCTGCGTGTGTTTTATCTCCCAGTCTTTTATGAAACCAACTGTGTAATTACAATTTTAAACTAGTACAATAGTGCATAAACAGGAGAGGGACCATCCAGCTTGTACAGCATCTGTGATGACTTGGAGGTGCATTCATACACATGGCATGGGTGACTTGCCCATCTGTGAAGGCACCATTAATACAGTAGGATGTATGCAGGTTTTGCTGCCATTCACGTGAAATATATTTCACAGACTGAAACACACAGCAATTAAGTCCAAAATAAGGTTTTGTGACCTAAAATGTTAGGTTATGCTCTTTTTTTGTTTGTTTTTTCAGACAACACATAGATGTATATGTGTAAATGTGACGCCATAAAGCGATATAAATTGTCAGAGGACGGTGGTAGGAATCACATGCAACTGAGAAGGAAATCAAAGGAGGTAAATTAGCTGTGGTCAAGGCTCTTGATGTCAGAAGTGCTTAATGTGCTCTGACCAATCCACATGCAGTACGTGTTTTCAGACCACAGTTGAATCTAGAGAGCAGAGAGGAATACAAGAGTCAGTCGGCAATTTACTCTGTGGTACCTGGAGAACAGAGATACCTCAACATGGCTCATCTATTTCTAATTATAGTGACATGTGAATTACCTGAAATAAGCTAGTATTTATTTATCTGTGGTCACAGGACAAAATGAGCCAGATGACAAATTAAAGGAAAAAAACAACATAAGTTTTTAAGCCATCATCTTTTCTTTCTTTCTTTTTTTCTTTTGCTCACGTCAGGTCTGTGCTTTATAGACCATGTGTGCTTATGTTTTGAGGGGGGGGTTTCTCCTCTGAGATCATCTGGATCAGATCATCTTGCACCTGTCCCTCAACATATTCCAGCCTTTGACATGAAGAGGAAAAATTGTGTGTATAAGGAAAAACAAGGGAGAGAAAATAATTAAAACTGAGGTGTCACTGTTTGAGCATATGTGCTCACATGTGTGTGCCTATGGATTAGGATTTGGTAACGATATTTCATGTCATTTGCCTCTTGGTGTGTCCATTTTTATATCGAACTGCTTCTAGGTTTATACAACTGATCAAAAACAGAGTGGTATGAAGTTTTGTTTTGGTATGGTATGGTTGGTATCTTGTTTGTTTTGTTTAAATGTTCTAGAAACTGGCAACACGGTGCAAGAAATAAAATTCAGTATAATCAAAGAGTGGTCTCGGCTAAATGCCAGGTAAGCGCCACAGGGTATGGATCTCTTTTTAGCCAGCATGGGCTCAGCACCAAACCCTGCGGCACAAAATGTCTTTGCCAACTCAGGCCTCCTGTGAGCGCGTGTATGTGTGTGTTTGGATGTCCCCCGGGGATCTCATCCCTCTGACCATCAGTGCCTTGCCAGATTCTTTCTCTTGCTTCTATATATTTTGAAACCTACTAGATGGACCACGGTTTCTTTTTTCTTCTTTTTTTTCTTTTTCCACAAATATGGGCCAAGTTTGATCATGGCACCTTTACAGGAAACATTTTTTTTGGGTGATAATAAAAATAGTGAAAATATTATTAATCACAAAACCACTTAAAAACTAATAGCTGTCCCATTTTTAGATTGCCTGTGTTTCTTTTTCTAGCATCTTTTACTTATCAGTAAGGAAAGCTACTATCTATTCAAAAGTAGCAACTATTATTAGTAACATGTCTTTACTCGAGGCAAATCTGTAGCCAAACCTCTACTTTAACCGACATGAATTTTATCTCCATGGGGTTCTTAACCTTTATCCTGCTTCTGGTCCCGCTGAGTTTTGTTGGCTTCAGAGAAGATTCACTCTTCCAGAAGGGAGAGTGGGCAAAGGAGCAGGCCTTTTACTGGTGCATTGGCTGGCCTCTAACCCAGACAGGAAGGACAACCATTTAAGCCACAAAGCTAATGACCACCGACTGTTCCATTTGTTTCATTTATTACCGTGGATGTGGGGTTGTTTGTTCTTGTTGTATGTGTTTGTAAGTTGGCAGGTTGCACGCTGATTAGATCTGCAGGGACGTGGATAACGGAGAGTGGCGAAGGAATTGAGTCAGTTAGATTTAGAAAGGTGTGTTAATTAGGTCTGAGTGACCGTCTGGGCCAGAGATTTCAGAGAAGACTCCCCACCAGCCCATAATGAGGTCTCGTCAGGTCGAAACGAGCATCAACACAGGGTTTGCCAAACATCGGGCCATCACTATGGTAACCTAAGTCACTTTACCATCTCAGAGGTTTTGTTTCAATGAGGCAGCTACAGAACAAAAATGTAGTTAAAAAAAATTCAGATAGGCAGCAAAGGTGACTGTTTTGTTTTTCAAATCATTGATTGTAGTGATTTCTGGAACAATTATGGTTATAGATGGGATTATAAACAGTACTTACATATTTATGATAAAATATGTAAACATTTTGCCAGTTCCAATATTTTATTTGAGAAATTATTTTTGACATCATAACATTTAGGACATTTTGCAAGTTTTAGAAGCTTTGTTTTGGCAGATGGGAAAATGGGATTTTGAAAAGAACTAATTCCTGAAGCCATGCATCTCTATGCGCTATACACAAAGATGAGAAGGTGGCTCGGATGTTGGCATGTTTGTTGGCAAGGCGAAGATGTAGCGGTGACATTGAGATTTGTCCATTTTTCCTAAAGATATTTGTAGACACCCCCTTTTTAATTGTGAGTATTTGGCAATGGATTTCAAAAACATACTATAGGTATCTGTATGTTTCTATAACAAAAACTTATTTATGATATCAGCACTTGTATAGAGGCATCCTTAATGTTACATCGAGTGAAGTACATTCATATTCTTTGAAAAATGGTTAAAAACACACACATCGCTTTACAGTTTTCAAACTAAAGGCCTAAAGGCTTGACTGAACAGAAGCAGATTACCGAGAACAGGAAAACTCTGTGTCTGTGAGCAGTGAAAGTACTTGCTTGACAGCACAATCCACAAGTTTGACCAGTGCTTTGTACATCACCACCCTTTAAGTCATTGGGAAAATATACATGTTTTGTTTTGTGTTTTTTGTGGCTCAATGCTGCCACTGGGTTCATATTTTGTCGGTGTAAGCAGGATCCTCTGGGCCGAAATAGGGGGAAATTCCTGTGAAAGTGGAGGGCTGCAGTGGTTGAGCTGAGTTTGCATTATGTTTGTGTGTTGTGTGGTTGAGTTTTGAGTAGACAGCCAGACAGACAGAGACGGATTGAAACTGCTACATGTACTCTCAGACAAAGAGAAGTCTTTTTTTTTTCCCTTCTTTTTTTTAAACAGTGGCATAGTGATTATCCTGCTTGACAATCAACTATGCCATTTTTTAAGAAAAAGTAATTATGTTGCTCAAATATCGGTAAAGGTTTTAATTGCGATTATTAAAGTAAACATCAAAGTGCATCTACACAAAAATCCACTTTAAATTCTGATGTTTATGTCAGCCGTTAAGTCTCTTTATTTGAGATACTGGTTGCTTGAAACACATGCATGTGCAAGCATAAAACTCGATGTCCCACCAGGATGCATGAGAAAATATAAATGGACAGTGGAAAGATGAATGACAAGTAGGACTAAGAAAATATTGAAAAGGAAATGTGAAAGCGCTGTGGTGAAGTATAGACTGCTAACCGAACTAGCCGCTGGTGTCAGTGGGGATGTCTTATGTAATGTGCTCTAACCAATCCGCATACTGTACATGCTGTCAGACCACAGTTAAATGTGGAAAGTAAAGTGAGGTGTACAGAATTACACATTTACTCTGAAGAACAGAGGCCACGGTTTATAACTTTTCACACTAGTAGATTATTAGTTTGTGGTCACTTAACGAAACATCGAAATTAATGGAAAAACCACCACGAAGTCTCTTTAAGGTGTTGAGCCACAATGCGACAACGGCTTCAGTGGTCGTGGAACCGACTCTCCAAATTTCAGAAACTCTTGCTGGAGGGATTAAATCCATTCTTTCAAAACATATCCCGTCATTTGGTGTTTTGATGATGGTAGCGGAGAGCACCGTCCAAATCTCCCGAAGGTGTTCAGTATCCATGGAGACCAGGGGGCTGCAAAAAGCCGCAGCATCTGATTCACATCACTTTCATTTGACAAAACTATTGACTTACTCCTTGAGCTCTATGAATGTGGACATTGTCATCTTGGAAGAGAAGCTTTCCTTGGATCCTTTCGTTTAAGGGGACAAATGGATCCAAAATACCGGCAAAAGCCCCGCTTAACTTAACAGAGCCAATGGACTGTGGGCTTAATTTGTAACCCATCTGTAAATTAATCTATTATTAAACAGTAGTTTTGTTCTCCTTTTCTGAGATTTAGCAAGATCTTAGCAGATCTTATTAGCAAGAAGAATCTAAAAATGTAATTCTATGTAGTTTATTGATTAGAGGCCCCACCAGAGAATTTGTGATTTAACACTGAGAAATAAATGTGGTAATAAAGTGTTTATAGTTGAATTATTCAGTTTGAAAATTGAAAACATAAGAAAATGAATCAGATTGAGAGCAAAGCAGTTCTTCAACAGAGGTTTAAAATCCCATTATCTCTGTTTAAATAGAGAAAGGTTTTGTCACACAAGCAAGGAAACAAAAAAAAAATATTTTATTTTTTCCATTTTTTTACTCCTGAAATTGAATAATAGTTTTGGGAAAATATTCAACTGTGGTACTGGTCGAGTGCATACCAATATCTTTACCAGTAAGACTTTAAGAGCGCAGAGCATTAGGGCACATGTTTGTGTTGAAAAGCACTCTGCGCTGAGGTTTTGATATCCATCCACCAGTGCGAGTCAGCATGTATTTCAACATGGCTGTTTATTTTCCTTTAATGTGCAAATGGCCAAATATGTGTGACAGATCGTGTGCTGCGGGTTGTGTGCGTGTGAGATATATGATGGCTGCGTGAATGCTGACAGTAATTACAGAAGGGTGTACCACAGCAGCCTGGAGCTGGCTGACTAACAAGTTATTATAACATCTAATACATAACCAAATGTCAGCCATCTCTGTTTGCTGCTTGCAAAGTGATATAAATCTACAGGGATAGTGAAGGAAGCTGTAAATGCTCGTGATGCATGGCTAACTGAAAAGATGATAAATTTGGGCTTGAGGTATTTTAGATTTGATTTGCAGATTGCATGCTGCTTCTTATTTTGACAGTTAGTGCGCTGTGTCTGTACTGTGTGTGTGCGCGCGCGCGCGTGTGCCAGGGATAATGTGGCATCTCTAGAACAGGAATTCTTCTCCACGCCATACACATAAGAGCGCTGTCTCTCTGTGCTCTTGAGGACCTGAATGTTCTGTCTTCTAGTTTCCACTAACAGGCCTTTTTCACATCAGCTGCTTTGCCATGAAATACTCACTAAACACAAGAATTACCAGTCACATTAATGAAGGCTCACATCTAAATGGACCTGAACCTTCATTTGTAACTCCCATGTTTACCTCCTATTCCATGTCAGAGGGGTTGCTGTGAAAAAGGTCCGTGAAATGGGCTCTCTAAATAATAACACCTAGTTTTTACAGCACAGATTCTAAAGAAGAATCTATTTCACTGCAGGCAGTGCTCAGAAATTGAATATTTGTTCTTTTTGTGGTGTTTAAATTCTCTCTAACACGAGATGCAACAACAGGTGAGAGTACTTGGGCAGAGAAACACAGTAGAGACAGACCCATGAAATCTTTATTGAGCCCCACTGGCTACTGTCTTGTTAGCATTTGGATTTGTATAGTAAAGGAAAAGCTACGTTATCGTTTCCCCTCTCTGGGTGCGTAAGCTTCAGTGTGCATGCCTCTGCTCCTCAGTGTGTATTTGAGTCCCATAAACCTGAAGCGAGTACTATAAAACTGATCTTTGGATGAAACTGCAGGGGATAATTATGCACCGTGTTCACAGCACACATGGTCATTAATAACATCGGGGGCCAAGCCCATTTTTACTGTATCTAGCTTTGAGGCTAACATATGGCAGCCTGGCTGATTTGACATAAAAAGATGTGCAAGAGTATTTAACAGTCCAGTGTCTTGCATGGAGGAGAGGGCGAGGAGGGCATGTGCACTGTGGCTTGTTAAGTATATAAGACAACAGCAGGGGGACCCACTATGTCCCATATTCACTCTCACATAAAGGCACGTGGAAGAATAGGAGGGTGAAAGGTTTGGGGTTTTTTTTGTTGTTTTTGTTTTTAAGGTTTAATACATCTAATAAATGTGAGGAATTAAATTTTAAAAAATCATGTTAAAATATTTATATTTAAGGAAACATGTCCTTTTTATTTTTGCCTCAATTCATTATACACATTATAGATGTTAAAGTAGTCCCTGCCCAGATAACAGTTAACAAGCATCCATGTAGACAGTGAATAACACCCTGTGGCTGTACTCATATCAGTCCAGTATAATTTATTATAAAACTGTACTGATGAAAATATTTGCTGAAAAGGTTTATTCTTAAACAGCTTCCTAGAATATATTCTAAAGTTATTTAATTTTAATCATTTGTGTACATGTATACATTTGCATAGAGGTATGTCAGCACAAGTATAATTTCTTTTGTGGGACTTTATGTCGTCAGTTCTGGATTTCTCCCATTCTCTAAAACTAGCCTGTCGCAGTGCATCTAGCGCAGACCCCCAGTACACAGAGTGAGATGACTCACTGGACATTAGCAGTCAGCCTGGCAGTGCCACCCTGACACCGACACAGCTGCCGGCCGAGCTTCATGACCTCCATCTCTAGTGAGACCAGCACGTCGCCTCCACCTGCACCCGTGGACTCAAACAAGCTACCTTACTTTTTTTCCAGCACTCCTGCGGACACCATTTTGACACAGATGCAGCACAGTCTTCTTCGATGGCCTTTAGTCTTTCCCGCATACATAAATCCAAATTATCACTAAGCTCACGCACGCTAAACACCGGCTGCTCTGTGTTGCTCGTACCTTTTGAGATTCGCTTACATCGAAAACAACATCTGTCCTTTCAGTCGTGCCTGATTAAAAGGCGCTGGAATCTCAGTACGCACAGTCACACACACACACGCACAATGGCGTAACTTAATCAGCTACCACATGGCCACAGAGGCTTGCACTGCATGGAGAATGTGGGAATCCGGGACTTAGTGGAAATATGCTTTGTTTTTATATTACACAAAGCACAATAAATTGCATTACTGAAAGCATGGATGAAGACTTGCGAATGCTACTCGCATATGCATGTGGCCATCGGAGATATTATTTATTGTGTAGACATTTTCAGTGGTATGCATGCTTAAGTGTTGGCCAACAAATACAAGAGTCTTACAGCTTAATTCCCTTAAATGAAACATGAAGAGTGGGCAAAATGAGCACCAAGAGCGATTCCAAGGAAAATGCTTTGTCTTTTTTTCTTTTTTATCAACAGTGTTAGAAGGTCATGTTGTAACACTGAGAACTTCCTGCTTCATTCCAGACTTTTTCTTCT
This sequence comes from Oreochromis aureus, assembly GCF_013358895.1. Lineage (NCBI taxonomy): Eukaryota > Metazoa > Chordata > Actinopteri > Cichliformes > Cichlidae > Oreochromis > Oreochromis aureus. Next base: position 11,244,294 of record NC_052956.1, on the reverse strand, counting down.
TTCTACATCTCAGTGACACAAACTTTCCCCTTTTCCCTGAATTCCTGCATCTCATTAAAGCACATATTATCCAGTAGGAACTGTGTGCACAGATTTGGGATTTTTTTGACAGCACCCCCTATCCAGACTGTTTTTACTGACATACCAGACACTCTATGAGCTTTCTGAGAAGTTTTTTTTTTTCAGTGTGCACAATGCTATGCACAGCTGGTTATCACATGCGCCTCATACCCCAGGCAGACCATCTCCTTTTTTTTCTATATCTGTTTGTTGTTGTTCTCAGTATTCTCCCTGTTGCCCATGCATATCACTCGGTGTGCTTATTTCACACACTCTCAGCTGTCATCCTCTTCCTTTCTGCTTTCTGTCTCACTCTAGCCCAGAGGTAATTCCTGTGTTGATATTTGAAGCTAACATTTTCTCAGCTTTCAAAAGACTCCAGTGCTATGGTTGACCGCCCTATGAAAAGTAATACCTAGAACACATAAATAGCAAGTGGCAGGCGATCATTATTACTCCCTCAAAGCATTGTTTTCAGACCAGAGTGTTGATTTAATTTAATGAGTTAGCTTAGCTGAGGGAGGGGACCAAGGAAACAGTAATTAGTTGTCATGCTAATTGGGTCTGTGTGGGAGTTATCGCATGGCTGCATGATAACTCTCACACGCATGTGAAGCACACTGGGGCTGGCCTGCCTCTCTGTTCATCTCACGCACACAGATTATTTTTTTTGTACAAGAAATGCACATAAGCATGCATGTATATGCACACACACACCGATAAATAGGAAAGGCAAACGTTCACAAACTCAACAGCTCGCAGAAAATGCCAAGGGACTGTCAGGCCTTTGACCCATCGACTAAGACGAATTAATGATGCGAAAATCTTGATCCCAATTATTTATCAAGAGAAAGCAGCCTGAGAGCTAAGGGATAAGGGTTCAAGACTTTGAATCCAATTAGCTTTGGGTGTAAACTTAAATACGTTAACTTGAACAAAGGAGGAAAATATAGCGATGCGGAGTGAGTAGAGGTGATGATGAGTCATGTCATGCTCGTATAGCAGGACTGGATGTCATCCTGTCAGCTCCACTAATTGCTTTATGAACAGCTGATTTCTATGCATTTCCAGTCTGTTTTAGAAGGGCAAAACTAACAAAATGTCACCAGACTTTTACTGATTTGTACCTTCAATCCTGAAAAGATGAAAAGCTGTAAACAGAATATACATGTAATTATTATTTTGTCATCTGTGGCATCCCTCAAGTATGGTGGCCTTAATGTCTGTCCACCATGTTTATGGACATCTGTCCCCACCCTGCCAGTGGGGTTTGTGACTCCCTGTGGAGCTATTTTTAAAGCCCCGAGGTCTGGTGACCTCCAGGAAGGGTCACACTCACTATCAGCGGAGGTCCAGCCCTGCTTTGCTTTAACATGATATGCATTCTTTTTTTTTTCTTCATTCCTTCCTTAGAGCTGCCGTCTCCATCCCTTATTCCTCTCTTCATCACTCCACTGTGGAATCCTAACAACTCGGTGTTGAAAATGAAAAAGCGATGACCTATCTTAACCTCGACTTTTCAGCAGTTCGGTACTTATTACAGTTACGTACTTTCAGCCGAGTCGCAGTGATTCCTCTCATCTCCTGTGAGTTAGTTTAGACATGCTGTCTGTTTTTCACCATGGCAAATGAAAACTTTTGTATACGAGTCTCTCAATTCATGCCTGTATTGATAGCTGCAGGAGACATGATTCTCTTTCCAGAAAGTGGAACTTTTTTAGCCTGTCATAAAGTATTAGTCCCATTCTCATCATAATGTCCAGTTCTAACGCCTAATCACGCTTTAGTTGAGGGTAATTTGGGGCAGTTTATAGAGTACAAAGCAAGAATATGGGTGTTTCTTATTAGGAAAGTAAACATTTTAGGGCGTGTTTTAGTTGTCAGACTATTAGCCCTGAACAGCTTCTGCTAATAAGCAAACAATCAGCAAATAATCTCACACACATGCAGAACTGAGTTTCAGGATACCTAATGTAAATTCTTCCACTCTCTCCATGTTCTCCTAGTGACGGTGCAATTTTCTGACTGTCCCACAATTCACTAGGATCAGAAAATAATATTAAAATTAGGTTTAATAAGACATCAAAATGATTATTACTGAGAATAAAAACGTGGGAAAAGATGAAAGAAGGCAGATGAAAGACGGGGAAGATGTCGACATAAGTACAACAATTGACAGCGATCAATCACAGTCAAGCCCCAAGGCTTTCAAGAGGTCTGTTCAAAGTATGCTATCTGAGCAATTTATGCTCATGACATCACCCTTTTCCTGACGGAGCTCTCTATATATTTTAAGAACCATCAAATACATTCTTCCATTCCTCTCAACAGATTTCCACCGTGAATTACTTGCAGGTGTATCCTCTGCATGTTCATATGCTACGCATTTTATCCTCATTTCTGACCAAATGTTCACTCTGAATCTTTTCCAAAGAGCCGGTCGAGAGAGAAAAGACTGTTAACATGTGCAATTAGCATCTGCGAAGTGAGTTTTATTTCCTCTTGTCTGGCAACATGACACCTTGAATAGTGGTTAGTGTGAAAAGAGTAAAACTCGGCAGCTACACACAGAGACAACACACCAGCAGTGTTTGATAAGTCAACAGACGCTCTCCTCTCATTAATAGTTTGACCCCTCTGTTTGCAGCAACTCCAGGTGGGGGTCACACTTTCTTGTCTTTGAGTAAAGGGAGTTCCAGCATGTGTTTGTACATACTGAGCGATATGTGTGCTTGTGTGTCTGTGTGTTTAAGGGCACGACTCCAAAGAGCTCAATCCAAGTGAAAATAATAGGGAAATCGGGGTGGTGCTCTGAAATCACACCTACAAATCAAACATGGTTAGCATTCTGTAGCAACAAAGGAGAGCTGATGAGCAGAGCAATGACGCAATGCCATTATAAACACTAGTAGGCCTGCCACTTGCTGCTGCTGCTGCTGCTGCCACTCCAAGGTTACAGTCAGTAGTGCAGACCCCCGCACTTTCAGCATGTCGTCCAACAAAGCTGCTATTGTGTGAACGTGTGTTCTGTGTGTTTAGACTGTAAGCAGGACACTGTTGAGCAGCTGCCACTCATCCAAAGCCAGGCAAAGCCATTGCTCACCGACACAAATTTAAAACCGCGATATTGTATATAAAGGAATTAACAGTCCCAGAAGAGCAGCAAAATCAAATTATTATTTTTTTAGCTACACAAACAGTGCTGTGTTGTGGAGTCCAACATTTTAGTCTAGACTGAAATCATTTCACAGATTACTTTTTAATCTTGTGTAACAGACCTTTAGTCTTAATCCTGTGGACTTGAATGGACTCTACTTATATACAACTTTTCTACTCAGTTTGAGCACCAAAAGTGCTTTCTTATCACAAGCCTCATTCACCCTTTCACACAAACATTCATACAGTTACTTTTTTCCATGCCTAAGCTCTTTGCCGAACATTCACACACCAACTCTGATGGATATATCACGGACAACTTGTGGTTTAGTATCTAGTCCAAGGATACTTCAACATGCAGGCTATCTGAGCCAGGAATTGAACCACCAACCTTCCAGTTAGTAGATGACCTGCTTATCAACATCTTGACATCCTCTTTTTTTGTGTGTATCTGCTGCTTTTATTCACTTTCAAGGACCACAGTCTCAACTGTTTTTTGATAATGAATATGATGATTAGAAGAAGACACTGCAGTTTCGGGAAGGCCTTACTGATATGTAATAAACAGCTTATAAACAAAGTAAAATCTGGGAGCCTTTTGCACTTTGCATAATTGGAGTTCTGGAAGCAAAACTGCAGCTTTATGGATTATTGTGTAACTGTTTTCATGGTTGCACAAAAGATTGTGGGGTTGACAAATTTTCTGTCTGCTATCTCATCTTTGGTTATGCTGCTTTTGAATAAATTTGTCCTGGTGTGGCAGAGTTATGTGGTAAACAGAAGCTAAGGCAGCATTTTATGCTGACTTGAAACTACAGGGATTGGAGCTTATTGTGAACTGAAATTTTCAATCATACTCTCTTAATTTTTGTTATTTCTGGCAGCTGTAGCTGCTCATAGAAAATGAGCTCTTGACAACAACAGGGAGAGCCAGAGTGTTTCAGGACTTCATTACAAAAGAGAAGCCTGCCTGCTGGTAGAGCATAACAAACAGCTGATCAGACAGGGTAGCTGTGCAATTTCATGCTTATGCATAAAGTATCTTTCTCCCACTTTTATTCAAATGGCATCTGCAGCACAAAAAAAGAAAAAAATCACATAGCTGTTGGACTATATGTAAATCAAATTAGAATCTTATGGTTCAATAAAGGTCTTGTGTTTCGGTGTCATTGTCCAGGGTTTTGTACAGATTTACGAGGGCATAGGGCACCACATGCATGAACCTCTTAAAAACATTTTTTTTTCCCATAGGCTTTTTTGTTTTTCTAACAATTGTGCGGAGAATGTGCTTTGTTCACGTTCCCTATTCACTACTGGCTGCAGAGATGTATTGGTGGAAGGCATGTCAGCGTGTGATTAAAGCGATTTTTGGGCCGTGACAAAATCCCTTAAATGAACTCGGTTTTAGCAAAACTGTGAAGTCTGCATTCAAATTTATTCACAGAAAGCAACAGAGAGATAAAAATGATTATTAACTGGGCATTGCAAAGTTGTCAGTGACTACAGATGATTGAAATTTGAGGGGGGGTTAAACAAAGTCTGTTTTAAGGTTACAGTGAAGTTAGTTACTCAATCAAACGGAACAGTCTCATTTGGAGGGAAAACGTATCGATCATATGAATAATTAGTCACTAGTGTGAGCTAATTCCGGGACATTGTACTCCTGATGCTGGGAGGAGTGTGTAGGGGGAAGGAGAGTGAGGGAGTGAGAGGAGCAGGGGTGAAGAGAGGGGGAGGCGCCTTGTTTGGAGGCTTTGCTGTGTGTTCCGGGCGTTCTCTCACTCGAATCTTTAATGGAAATACGATTGAATGTGCTCTCTGTTGCAGTGTTGAAAGTTTTGTGACAATTACTGGGGGGTTTCGTGAACTTTTCGGAAACTTTTGCCCCATTTCGACGACTTCTTTACTCAGTTGTGGGGTTTGGTTTATACCCTGGGGCACCGGATCCGTGCATTGCAGACTGTGGAGCAGGGGACACCGCGCTTGAGAGTTTTCAGACGAATGACCGGGTTTGGGTTTACATAATTCAAGGCCGACTTTCTTTACCTTTGGTCTCTCTCTCGGAGTTTTGCTAAACATGTCAGGACGCAGTTTACGCACTAAACTTCAAATCGTGCCAAGCAATGCTGGAGCATTTCACCAGTGCGTCAAGGGCAACTGTCTGTGAAACAGCCTTGGCATCGATATCTTGTTTACTGCTGGGGATTAAGGTTCCTGCCTGTGGGCTTGGAAGCAAGCTACACAATACTGGTGTGACTCTGAACAAAGTTTTCTAACATTATGGAAGGTGATCAGGGGACCGGTGCGCCTTCTGATGAGCCTCAGGCAGATAGCGCTGCTGCGTCCGACAGTTTTTCCCAACTGTGGTCCGACGTTATGGGGATGCTGGTAAGTTTGGGGGGGAGGGGTGACGTGATAATTGGTTGACATCACAGACTGAGATTGTTTCCTTTAACACTTGTATTGCAAAACGAGTGTTTGTTTCGCCGAATTATAGGCGTATGCAAATTACGCATCAGCTCTCTCCAACAGGCCCATGTTCCAAAGCCATCAGTGCTCTGCGTGTAGCCTTGTATTGTGCTGGAATTGGCTCTAGGCTGCCAATGATGAGCTCATACAGCCAAGTCAGTCCAAGATCAAAGCAAACAGGAGTTGATTGAGAGTGTGGTGTGTTATGCACCGAAAAGTTACCCTTTATGGGTTATATACGCGTGCCCGTTGGGTCCTCTAGATCTTAAGAAGTTTTGAGATTCCTGTTGTCTTTGTAAACTGCGGTTATCTCATTCAAGTGAAGTTTAGTGTATGTTACAGGTTTATGCTTTGAAATCGTTATCACTTCAGAGTTGTTCTGTGTTGAGGAAACCAAATTCCTGAAACAATGTTTTGTGTGGCTGTCAATGCATTCTTTATTTTACTGCCTACATGGGATGTAATAGATCTGTTATCTGTAGACACTGGAGTCCCTTTGGTCTGATACTGAGGATGTGTGTATGGTGTACAGAACTGGCTCCCAGCCACGCAATTTATCTAGATTTATTGCCTCTGGAGACATATGTCTGCTAAGCTGCACTCACTCTTGTTGCTTTTTTCACCTTGAATGGAATCATGCATACATAGAAAAGCAACAAGTTTTGCTAAAGTGCATTGCATACACTCCAATGTTTTACCATCATTTTGAAGTCTTTTTTCCCCCGACTGCTTCAAACACGATAACAGTGAAAATAAAATTCTATCCTTGCAAAGTTTTTCTTTTTTTGGCAACATTGTTGTTGTTTTTTTACCTTGAATTCCAAGTAGTTGGCCATCTAATGAGGGAACAGCCTGAAGGACATTGAAAAAGAACAACAAAAAAACCACCCAATGTCACTGACCTCAGCTTTGTTGCTGTGTTTTTCCATATTAGTTTGTAGTTTTAGATCATCTTATTTTCCTATTTTGCTGCGCAAGAAATTTCAGAAATGTGAACAAATAGAACTAGATTGGCCTCCTCCAGCTTCTGAAAACTAGTGTCTTTAGCAGAATCGGCAAACCCATAACTGATTTAACGACCCTGATGAGAGAAGAGAACAAACATAACATAACATCTGGCGCGTGGGGCTATGAGATATTAATTTGTTTGTTCTGCAAACTTAAACTGAAATTCCCCTTCATTCCAGGCCAGTATTTCCTTGCTTTTGTTTAATTTGCTTACATAATTCAGTTTCTGCTTGTTTAGAATGCTGCACTTGCGTACAGTGTTTCTTTACGTATTGGAAAACATTTCTAAATTGTTAACATTTAACTAAATCATTTCACGGGGAACCTTGAGCTTAACACTTTGCTCACGCTCATATCTCTAAACACATTGTGAGATTTTGAACACAATGAACACCGCGCTCTCCTTCAGCAAAATGGATGCTATATATAACCAACCCACTATGGATTTCAATGCCTTTTGTTTTGCTTGAGAGCTTGCCCTTTGAATTGGGATTTGGTCTTAGCTTGTTGACCCAACTTAGCTCACTGTTGCACATGTGCCTGATCTTGGGTCTTTGCATGTGGAAACAGGCCTAAATACCTCCTTAGAGATAGTTTTCCATCATGATAAAGATCTGGTCAGACTTCTTACTGTTCTCCATCTTCCACTGATTACCGTATGTTTCGGCACACATACCAAACTTGGAAAGTACTCTTAAACTGTAAGCAACCATTCAGATAAACACCAAAATGCTCCACAGCAAAGTGTTTGTCCCATGAAAGTAGGTTTTCATAATGCTTTAACTGTAAATCAAATGCTGTTTCAATCTGCTTTATATTTTTCCGTCTCTGAGGTTAACCATCCGCAGTGACGTGTGGTGGAATGTGTTTAATAAGAATACCTTAGAAAGCCATTCATTTATGTGTGGTTTAAGCTCAGTAAATAGCTCTTGAAGTAATTAAAACTCAAAGGCAGTTTAGGACAGTGTGGCGTAGGAGCTGTGAATTGTTTTAAGTGGTTGGATTTACAGATGTCTGAAAAGGGAATTTGCTTCTGCTTGGCCCACCCCACGTCTGGAGATATGGGGGGGTCCCTCAGAACAGAACTTCTTTACTAGCTTTTAAACTAATCTGAGTTTAAACACAAATGTGCTTTATGAATTTGTACGGAGGCGGTCTAGATTTCAGTTCCTTTTCATTGGATCCCATTTGGGAAATATTCTGTGGGATTCGACTTTAACTGGAATAACTGCTGCTTCACTGCTGCTGATGTAGAGGAGAGACAGAACACAGATTTCAGATATGCATTTGCCTAAGGCAAGCTTTAAATTGTGCCCCCTCACTGTATAGGAAGGTATGCTCACTAACCTGGACAGCTGACAGTCACTCCCTCTTTGCTTCTCTCCAGAAATTTCTCCTCTGCTTTTTGCTTGAAAGGCCATCTGAAGCCACAGCCGTGGTAATATTTTATTTGCCTGCAGGGAGTCCTTGTTGTCTTTGAAAGGAGTTTTGTGGTGTTTTACACAGTGTGGGTGGTAGTTTGTCCATTTGGAAAACTGATTATGTAGGAGACAGTGCTCCATCTTTAAACCTAAGAATGTGATTGTGCTCTTGAGACGTGATTATTGATTGTGTCTGGGAAATATATGGCTAGATGATGTGACCCCTATGTGCTTCCTCCCACATAGCATTTCATACATAGTGGCAGCATATCCTTCAGTTGTCTGCTTTCACTTAAAGCATGGTTCGCTGGGCCAGTTTGTCTTTGCCAACAGTGTTCTCAACACAGTCTATAATAGCTGAATTTAGTCTATTGGTGCCAAGTCCAACTGGTCACTTCTCCTTTGCTACCCCTCCCTGACCAAGACTCATTATTGAGGTCACTCAGAGATCTGGCAGGTTTCCTCTGCTGCGATGGCAGAGTACTGTTCTGCTCAAGCCACGGATATCCTGAGGAAGCTCTCTAAAAGACTGAGTTGTGGCCCCTGGCCTTACCCTCCTTAACAGTCTTCCTCTACTGGCCTGAAAGCCAACTTTTAGTCAGATGTCTCCTGGTTTGGGGATTTGTTTCGTGCTCACCTGCAGCGCTTTTAACATTTTTAAGAATTGCAGCCGGCTGATGCAACACCCAGTGATGTTTTTATCAAATAGTCTTATTGTCAAATGTATATTTTGTGTTATACTGCTAACAGATGGCATGTTACCAGTAGAATGGTATTAATCCAGGGAAGCAGGGCGGGATTAGTTTATGGAGGCGTTTGAGGAACTAAGTAGATTGGTGGATGTAGTAACAACTGGCTAATTTATCTTATGATGTTTGGACTATTGGAGAGGTGATGTGTTGTTATTGTTGGTGACTCAAGAGATTCACTTATAAAAACATAAGTACAGTGCACCACAATGCAACCCAGCTGGCAGCAGTTTCAGTCTTTCAGTCTGCCAGTCCTGTCCTGAGTTTGCTTAGCAAGTGAAAGTGATCATGCTGCTAACCTTCTAGCATTACATCAGACGGCTCTTTTGTCATCCATTGTCATTGTTCTCGAACACACAAAATGGGTAGTCACAAAGGCGTGATTGTAACAACAGTTAATACCATCTACACTTCTATTCAGCCCATGCAAAACTAAACACCGGTATGATAAATGGAGGAATTTGACGTTAAAGGTTGAAACAGAACAACAGCAGATGTTCCCAAGGTTGCTAGTTATCAGTGCCTTGCATGCTAGCTGTGTGATTTACCTTCATTGGGTGCCTTTCACATAGTTTTGTCTTTTCCCTCTTAAAGAATCTGTCACTTCAATAGTGTACTGCCTCTTTTTAAAGGACTGAACAGCCCTTTATGTAGTCCACTATATGAAACGCTCAAGCAAAAGTGTTGAATCCTGGGGAATTTTCTCTCCAGATTTATATCAGATTTAATTTAAAATACTATATTGAATATGTGCTCGCTGTTGGTTACTTGAGTATAAAGCGCTTACGTGGTTTCATTTTCATAATGTAACAGTGGGGATGCATGTCAATATATATATTTTGTAATTATATTACTTTATTTTTTTTGGCAATAAATTCCTGATTTAAAAAAAAAAAGAGCCTGAAATGGAAGCTGCTGAAGTTTAGCGCACAGACATGCCTCATGATTAAAGTGATGCTTCTCCAAATTGACTTTTTGAATGTCTGTAGAGGAACCCTGTGTCAGTAAGAATGCAAGGAATTCCATGGCCAATTGACCCGAGGCTACTGAACCTTCATGCTGTTTCCCTTCTCTGTGCAACCTTTGCATACAAAGCATATGCATGTATATCTTTACTTTTTAATATCTAAAATAAAGTAGATTATACGTGATTTGTGTAGAAAGACATATTGACTTCATTTTTATTTCTGCCATAGATGTAAATCATCTCTTTTGAAGCAATTGTAAAGGAACTTTATGTACCGCAAATCATTCAGCATTAATAAGCGCTGTTAATTTCTATTTTGATGGTGGCGCAACATGTCAGCCATTAACTTGCAGTGGTCTTCACACGAACGAGTGATTCGGTAATTTCTTCCAGTTTTTCGGGGTTTGTTTTTTAAACAAAACGGAAATTTTTCATCTTGAAATTAGAAGTACCCGTCTTAATGGAATGACGAGCTTTTGTGACACTTGCACACTCTTTACTCTGATTTCATACAAACGACCTCACCCATTCTTGCTTGGGTGGAGTTTTTGGTACGACTATTGTTGCTATTGTTCAAGTTTAAATGGGAGTTGGCCTCCTTCACATCGAGGGTGGAGTAGCTGTTACATCACGTACATCGGCACACAGTCATGAAGCTAGATGTGTTTATAGTTCTATATGTGCGCATGTAAAGCAGCTTCAGAGTAAGAGTTTTACAGTAAGGGTCTTTTGAGACTTATTGCCAACAGAGCTTGTTTTGTTTTAGGTTACATAATGACTTATGCATTAGAGTCTCTTAACAAATGAAGGATCTCTGTTATCAGATTACAGCTGTTTTATTCTCCTCTCACCAAACAGCTGCCCTGGTTTGTAGCCCACAGACTATCCCTTTTCCAGCCTTAGTGCCTACCCTCCTGCCCAATTTCCAAACAATACTACCACATTTTCACTTCCACTTTGACAGATTTACTCTAAAATGCGGACAAAGCACTTGTTCGTGCGATGACATGACCAGTCAGTCAGTCATTATAAGAAAACAGCTGGTTTACCTTTTCTTAAGGCTGTGATTCACCCAAAAGCATCTGGAGTCATTATACAACAGAACATGTGAATGTGTCACTGTACAAAATGACGGTGGAAGTGAAGGCTCGAGGTTCAGCTGTGTCGAGCGCCTATGAGGTAATCCCACTGGAGAATCAGAGGAATCTGTCATCTCTGCGCAGACACAGGGGTTGGGGGGCCCTGTTTTAGCAGTCTATCTGAAAACATCAAAACATATGCAGGTTTACCTGCCTATAGCTGAGAGATAGTACTGCAAGTGGAGATGAAAGACTTCAAAACTTAAATGTTTCTTCTGCTAAAAACAAAAAAGAAAAAAATCCATCACTGTTTAAAAAAAAAAAAAAAAAGAGAAAAAAAGATTTGTGCAACTTTAAAATGGGCATTACTCTTTCTATTTGGATGTTGCAAATATATGTGCAGTCTTGATGTCTGATTGTAACATTTTGGGATTCTCTAATGAGTGTGCGCTTTCAGTCAATGTGAGGAATGAAGGTGAAAACATGTCTGCTCGGGGAGTGTTTCCACTGGGATTCTCAGTCAGCTCAAACCACATGTCTGGCCAAAACAGGATTTCTCAAGAAAAGACGCTGGGAGGACAGATCACAGCAAGCCAAAGTGTGCGTTTGAGACGAAGCAATTGTGTGTTTTTTGTTGTTTTATATTCAGTAATGTGCTCATCTTACAATTAATAAATCGTAACTCGGTCTCACCGAGCTGTGTTTGTGATTGGCTTAACTCAGTTTGTTTTGGTCTGGTGCTTTTAAATCCCCAGCATGCAATGTGTGCGCATACTAATGTGTGTTCTCCCTGACTAGACACCAAGGTCTGAAGAAGGCCCTATACCCCTGTGTGTGTATGCACGGGTGTGCGTGTGACACCTTACTCACAGTGATCCATTCATTTGTGGCCTGGCACCCAGATAGGGAGTCCAGTTGAGAAAGACCGAGACTGAGGGAGACTGTTTAGACCCTGCACAGTGACTCAATGCTAGCTGTCTGCCTGGCACAGATTAGATCAACACTGATGAATATTCAACTGTGGGCCATCGCTGCCAGAATGGTCTAGATTTTAACCAAGGCAAGACGCGGGAGATGAGCTTCTCTCCCACATTGTACAAAAGTTGCTTTATGTCCTGCAAAGAAATATCAATGACTTAATTCAAGAAAGTAATTAATATTTAAGTGCTTTTTTTCTTCCTTTTTTTAACATGTGACATAAACATAAGTCACCCTAATTAACTTTGCTTCATAACAGGCCCCTTTATGTTGACAGTTTATGTTCAGCCACACATTTTCAATAAAACCTGAATTTAAAATTTGCTCGACTACCTCATTATCTTCTTTTTGGTAAGCTCTTTAATGTTTGGAGCAGAACTTCCTCCATTATTCCTAAACAGATCTTCCTCACAAAGGCAGGAACTGTGCTGATGTAAACTGAAGCTTGCCGGAAAAAGTGTGTTTGGGTTGGAGGTTGGTGAATGTCTGAGGAGGTAAAGGGCATCTTGAAATAAAGACAAAAACCCAGGAACAAACCAAGGCCTGCCAGTGACACTGAATGGAACCTGATAAGAATGAATAAATTGGCCTAAAGCCCCTTACCAGGGGTATTTTTAGGTTTTTTTGTTTGTGTGGCGTAGTTTGCCTTATGGGTGACGCAGCGTGGTCTCAGTTTGAACGGTAGTTGACACTTTGAAACTAGTGGCATCGCCAAGAAGAATGCATATAAAGAATAATATTGTTTCTACTTACCCAAGAAAATATTTAGTTTATCAAAACTACGTAGGATTGAGAGGGAATGTCTGTGTTAGGCATACCAAAATGCATCCTAGTTAACTTCTATTTGCCAGTAATTGTAAGTGTACGGTACATTGGTTATACAAAGTTTTGAGGGGATGTGACTGTCACACAGTGTGCTAACTCATTTAGGCTTTTTCCTTCCCCTGCAGTACTGGTGGGATATTGTGAAGTTCAGCTATATGAAAGATTGTAAAGGAAAGACCAAGTGCAGAAAGTAAATCGAAACAAAGCAGTTGAGTGTTCATAATTCATGCAAAGAGAGTTTTTGCATTTGGAGCATTGTCAGCGGAATTATCAGTGGTTTTAGTGGTTTTAGTTTTCTGGCTAAAACTATGCCCCTTCTTCTCCTCAGGATGGTTCTCTGGGCAACATAGATGACCTTGCACAGGAATACTCTGAGTACTACAACACCTGCTTTAGTGACGTCAACGACCGCATGGAGGAGCTACGCAAACGACGAGTCTCCCAGGAACTCGACATGGTAAATACACGCTCACCCATGTAATTACCTCGCCTAATGAAATCATGTGAACGGCTATTCATGCACAGCATTTTCTTTGCCTCTCCGCTGAACTTGCATGCTTGATTTTTTTTTACACTCTTTACTAACTGCCAGACAAGGAATAGCAGAGACTGAACAAACAAGATGAATTTGTGTTAATGTCCAAGACTTTCCCCGAGGCCAGTGTGCCTGAACACCACTACAAGTCCTTTTCAGAGAGATGTAGGATACTAAGGCACCTCTTTGGTTGCCAAGTTGCAAGTAAATCTATGATGGAATGCTGCTGGTGCTGCTGCAGAGGGCCTAGCTTTGTGCAGCATGCAACCCAATGAGTCCACATGCTTGCAAGAGCAAGTATAAGATCAATTCAGTAAGTCCCTGTAAATAGAACTTGGGCAAATAAATTCTCACACACACACAAAAACAAATGGTCAATTCTGTTTTTCTGCTAAGCTAGCTGCCGCTCTCCACCACATTTGCTAGAAAGTCAGACATAGTAGTGTTATTGCCCGATAAAACAATGATTCACCTCTCCGTCCACATACTTTGCTCACATTGTTGTCACGTTAGACTTTCTTATTTTAGACCTTGTACCGATTGTCTCCCCATTTCTCCGCATGTTTTTCTGTCATCATGTTTCCAGTTTAATAGGCGGCCCCTCTTGCTCCAAGGCGACCATGTGGCTCAGCTTGCATTGAAAGGCACAGCTGATTTATTGTGCTGTGCATTTAATGATTTCAGACATCCTGTTGTCACCGCTTTCATGATAGACTGTAAATGCATTTTGCATCTTATTATACACTAAGTGCTATCTCTTTGGCCGCAGACTTTGATCTGTGTTTACCTTTCGGGCATTTTTTTTTAAGTTTTGAAGGGAAGCTCTTCTTCTGAGTTCTTAAAACAGGGGAAAAGGAAGCTGTGAAGGCTCAGGGGAGGGGTTGGGGGTTGTGCTGAGTGGGACCTGAGCCTGAAGCCCAGTGCAGGAGGAGGCTAACAACATGAATAGTGGGAGAATGAGAAGGAAGGAGGATGAGGGGAATGAAGAGGAGGAGTGGAGTATGTGAGAGCCTGCAGCTGTCCTGCCACTCTGCAGAGTTTGGCAGCAAAATATAGAAGAAAAGAAGAAAAATACATGGAGGAGGGAATATAGGTCAGACAACACCTTATCAAGAGCTCTCAAAAGTGCAGTATCAACCCACACTATATGGATTTAACCTTGCCTTGCGTTTGAGTGCAGGCCTTTTTCTAAAATTAGTTTTGGGTACTGTTCAAGTCCAGAACAGTCTTTTCTTTACCAACCCTTGTAGGACGCAATGGATTAAGACTTTTCTTCTCTTAGACAAAATTGTTAAGAGGCATTGTGAAAGTAATACACAAGGCGTGTACCGAGACAGAGCACAGGACACTAAATGAACTGAGAATGAGCTTAGACAGAGCGATGGACACCCAGTCAGAAAGAGAGTAACAAAATGACTGTTACAACTTTTGAAGTGTGTCCAGAAGTCAGTGGCTGCAAGCCAGCGTCATGCAGTCGTCACCCCTGGGACCAGTGCCAGATGGTTAGGCAAGGTCATAAGAGCCACATTAATAGAGACAGATTTTATTAGTGGAGGTGGATGGTAAAGCAGACGGGACTCCATTGTCTTATTCTTCATGCGTTTCATAATGTCAGATTTATAGATCAGTTATTGATTTAAATTATTATTTTTTTTACTGGTAGGTAACTTGTTTCTTCAGATCTCTCCTACTATATGCTTTTCAGTTCAGATCTGATCTAAGTAGTAGAGATTTTAGGGTAAAAGTCACCTAAGCTTTGACCTTTCTTGGTTTGCATTCGTGCTGTACTAGAGAAGGCTGAAGTCGAGATAAATGTGGCATCGGAGAAGACTCCATGAAAGCTGTCTGGTTGCCAGTAAATCTGTGATGGAAGTCCTCATACTCCAGGTTAAATATAACTTGAGGTAAACACTGAGAACAGATCTGGATATTTGCTTCTGGAAAATTCCCATGCGAAAGCCCCACTGTCTATAAAGTGTTGTTGTGGTCAACATTGTAACACCAAAAAGTAAGAAGAAGGCCTTTTTAAGTTTCTGTTCTCCAAAGCATTCTCAACTTGACTCTTGGTACGGCGAGTTTCCTCATGATGGGAACCATTCAGCTTCTCTTTCGGGGTTTTGGGGGCTTTTTGGTTTTTTGGGCTGTTTTCCTTAAAGTAACGAGAAATGTTTCATTATTATTATTAGCCTGCTCTTGCATTGTGCCCCTTTTAACATAGTGATGGCTGTCTGTGTTGTTGCAAAGCAAGGGGCGCTCTCTATTAAGAGTTGATGACGGAAGCTCTCTCTTAGATGGCTATCGATGCACCTCCTTTCTGCGTGGCTTCCTCTCAGTCGTTTCTGTGACTCTATGGTAGTTTTATGAGTTAGTGGGATACAAAGGGTTAAATAAACATCCTCTTTGGGAATGTGGATATGGATTAGCTTGACGGCCTCACAGTTTCCCAGCGCTCTTATACATTAGAGTTCGGATGCTGCGTGAGGATTTTTATTATTGGAGTGGCAGGAAATGCTGGAAAAGAGCAATATGTTCAGCAGTTTTAATAAAATGTGTTGTCTCTAGTAACGGGTCAGTAAAAGGTCAGATCAGAAGGATAAAGATTTTTTTTTTTTTTTTGCCTGGGATTCAGTTACAAACACTTTAGTCTTCACTGCGCTAATTCTTAGCTAAATATAAAGGATTTAGTTATATTTTAGAATAAAGTAGATGCATTTGACTGTACTAATGTACCTTACATCTGTAACCGTAAACATGATTTGTTTTTCAGTGTCCCTTTTCAGAGTAGAAGGTCCTTCATAGTACTTTATTTTTACAATAATTTTAAAAAGTGAGTTTTAAATTTCAGCATAGCAATGAAAATTTGCTTGGCCCAATGTTGAAAACAGTGATGTCGGTGGCTATGATAGTGGCTACCTCAAATAAAAGAAACAATGATTGGCAGCCCACAGATTCCAGGAAATGATTCCAATTTTGGTTAGTAACACTATTCAATTATTGGTTTGCAGATCTGTTTTAGATGTGGACTGATTCTTAAAAGGCACCAAGGCAGAAGTTTGTAAAGGTTTTAACCAGTGGATTTGAAGTAGCGTCAATTATCATTGCATATTATCATTGCTAACAACTGCTAAATATGGCATTCTTTGGTTTCTGAAGAGGATGATGATCATTTTAAGTCCTGCTGAAGTTGAAGTAAATACATTTAGTTAACTTTTGTCTTTTTTCGTCTTTTGTTTCTTCAACATCAAGGCGGTTGAAAAAGTTATTCAAGCTATCCCCATGTTCAGCCACAAAGTCACGCTACAGTTATGCCAGTGCAAGTTTAGTTTAATTCGAAGGGAAGGAAAAAAACCATGCCAAAACACAGACATAAAACACCAGAGGAGGGATCCCTTAAACGTGCAGGGACTGGTTGTTGGATGACTAATCTTGTCTGGCCAAGGGAGAGAAATATCAAACTCTATTTTGACATCACTTTCTAACCATAGCACAATAGTACAAATGAAGTACGCTAAATATAAATCAAGAGAGCTCATTTTGGTGTTTGTGGTTGTCGGGCAAACATTTTAACACTTGCTGTTAACCATAATGAGACATTGCACTGCTGTGTGTGGTAATATCTTTGAGGATAATTTTAGATAAGTGCACAAACAAAGCATCCTATCAATCATAAATCTGTTCATCGTAACCTGCTAACTCAAGGAAGGCGTTTTATTTGTTTTATACCTGAATTGCCCGACAGCTGTGGGTCAAGACTCAGGCACGGACTTGTGTTTTGTTTTACCGTGAGACGAGGAACCGTGCGGTTAATGCCCACATGAAGTTAAACCATCAAAGTGCGTCAGTTCAGCTGGGTTAAAACTACAGTGTAGAGGAAAGAGAAACTGTGTTGTGAACTCTGCTGCTTATTTATCCTTTCTACTCTCAGATTTTTGCCTAGAAACATAGCAAAGTCAAACACGCTCAAACAGCAGAGACTTTGTTGCTGTAAGATTGCTTTCAAAGGACGTTCGTGCCGCTGTGTTTTTTTATTATTGGCATAACCCTTGTGGAAAGCAAGTGGTATATTTAAATGTATTTTGTGATTTATTTGTCACTAATGGGACATCGGTTGTAATAACTTTGGTATTTGTTTTGAAATACCAAAGCTGAGGAGGATTCTCAAAGCTGAGGAATGCTCCACGCGCTATAAAAGAATGCAGCGCTGTGCGGCGAGCACGTACACACACTCTCCCAGACGTCCTTGAAAGGAAGAGGATGGAGATGTTGGTGTGCTAATGTTTTTCTCGTAAAAACATTTAGGCAAGCGGCAGCTTGGTTGGCGTGGCGTGGTTGAATTTCAGAAAACACAAGTGTGTGTGTGTGTGTGTGTGTGTGTGTGTGTGTGTGTGTGTGTGTGTGTGGATTTTCCAGAACAGCCAGTCCCGCAGGCTTGCACTGTGCTGTACTAGTTCCACCTCTAACGTCTTTTTCAAGGATTGCAGTAGTTACCTGTTCCACTACATAGCTTTCTACAGGGCTACTTACAGTTGCCCACCCAGGTTCACCCGGCCATGCCAGCTGGCCTACCTCCACTACGCCACCTGGTCTTTTTGCTACACATACACCTTTTTTTCCATCTGAGGTTGAGAGTAATTTTGGTGAAGGAAAAGTGACTTCAATAGGCTTTTGCAGTGGATGGAATATGTGTTTAGCACTCATCTGTATTTTGAAGCTTTCCCTTTAATTAAAAAAATGTCTGGATCTCCTGTTGCAAAGCTAAACTTTGTTGTAGTTTCCAGGTTAATGATGGAAAGCATTGTGGTTTCTGGAAGTACAGTCACTTTTCAGTAGCGCATGTGTGTTAGGATTTAGTCGTTTCCGATGCCAGTTTCCTTGTGCTCAGACATCGTGATCCTCATTAGTCAGAGCTCTCCCTTCTCTCTCCTTTTCATTTTAACTTAATTCAGTCATGCTTAACCAATCGTTCTTCCATCACACTTGCACGCACATACACACAAAGCGAACCATGCACAAGCAACGTCTTTGGACATCTAAGGGGAAAAACGCATGCACGTTCACACGCTTACATGCCACTTTTAGGTAAGTAGGGCAGCATCTTAAGATTATTCTGCAAAGTTCATGTAAAGGATAGCCTGCCCCCTCTGGGGGGGGATGCATTGTGGGATCTATGCTTTATACACACACACGCTCGTAGGCACTGCCTCAAACACAGATTGCCTTGATATTCTCTTTCAAGTAACCGTGTCAGCAACTTATTCGTCGTTTAACTGTGTGTTTACTTTTGGAACTATTTACTGTTTGTCTCATCACATCCTGCTCTGTGACAGATTAATCCCACAGATCTCTAGTGGAGAGCGAACAACATGTAGGTTTTGTTTGTTTTTCACTCATCTTTTCAGCTTTTCACTCTCTTTCCATGTCAGAGATGGCACTCAGACAGGAAATAAAGGGAAGCTGAGGATGAGTAGGAGGAACAGAGAGCCACATTGTGTCTTTTAGGTCTTTTAGTGTGTGTGAAAGTGGGGGCGAGATGTGTGAATGTGTGTAGATGTTCCTTGAACTGGGTTTATGTCTGTGGCGATGCCAGTGTCTGTGTCCGGCTGTATTTTTGTGTTTATCCAAGCAGTACAGAGACACTGTACATTAAAATCATTTTTACAACGAGCTGGCATGGTGCTTGCAGTTACCCACCGGTGAAACTGATATCTGTCCTGTAGCTGCTGTCCGGAGAAGCCGCAAAGAGGATCTGATAGCAAAACCAGTCAACCACTACCTTTTTGAAAGCATTTGTGTACTGTGTGTTTGCATGTGAGTATACTCCTCATTCACAGCGCCCCTCCCTCTTAACGTAGGTCCACAATATTCTGCACAATGCAGTTGTTTAAATAGAGCTGCCAAAGCGGTGCTTGCTTAAGGGATGAATGTGTTGTGTCTTTGTCTCTCGTAATCTCTGCCTTTGTAAGAAAAAAGACAAACAGTCCTTTCCGAGATTTTCCTTACGTGCAGCTTGGTGACTGTAGAAACAAGTTTCCACGACTTTAGATATGTACCTGCTCTTTGACTTATGGGAATCCCCATATTCCCTGGGATGTACAAATTAAAGTCTCTTCCGACATGACTTGATTTACTTCACGAAGAAGCTTCCAGTCACATGTCTCTGTGTCGTTGATTGAAGTAACAGACGAATACACAAATGGCCAGTAGGACTTGTGTTGAGCAAAAATAATTGTTTAATGACTGTCTTGCTAAAATCCTTACAGCCACCTCTCAGTTGTGTGTGGTTATTGTGGGACTTGGGCTAATTTAGAGGCTTTAAGCCACTTTAGCACTTCAGGTCCTCTGCTCATTTGACTTGCAACTTATGGTTTTTCCAAAGTTACAAAGAACGCTTAAAGGTAGTTATGTCACTCCTGACTAATAAACTTGCTCATGCCTTACTCATGTTCATGGGGCAACAGCGTGGAAGGATTGCACTCCCTGAAACCATGAATATAAAAAGGTTAAACTGCAGGTCGTCCAGATTAGGAAGCGTGACTCTCTAAACTGTAGGAAACTGTCTGTATTATGCTTCCCGTGACTGCTGTCCTACAGCTTAATACCTGGGTGTGGAGATGCAGGATGATGATGCCAATTTCCTTTCCCGCTCTCCATTTCGGGGAAATTCTAGATTACATTTGTCTTTTGTTAATGGGCTTATAATAAAGAATTTTTTACTGATTGTAGAACTCAAGACAGTGCAAGCAACCCTCAACCATCCCCTATATCATGTTGGTTATCCTGCAGCGAGAGAGCCAGTGAAACGGAAAGCTTAGAGTTCTGTAGAAAGACAAGGAACAGGATTTAATTTTAGATGTGTTAAGAAATCCTGGACAATTTCAATATAATAGGACAGACAAAATAACCAAAAATAAAAATGTAATATCAGCATTTACATCGGGACTTGTTTCCTGTAATTCTTCATGAACTGCTAAATAATAAAGGTCAGACAGAAAGAAAGTGGAAGTGGGAACTTGCCTTAGATTTTGGTTTCTGTTCTTAGGTGGATCTGATAAATCTCATAAATGTTGCTGACAGTGACCCAAACCAAAGGGGTCTTCACGAGGGTCTTTACCTTTTTTGTAATTCGATGACCCATCTGGTTGAAGACCCCAAACCCAAGCCCTGCATACTCTGAATATTTATTAGTGCTTCATTAGCAGTTTTAACAATGTTATAATTGACATTCTCTTACATATGTTGCAAATTAAGGCAACTAATGGGGTCTTTTCCAGTCTTGCTTACTCACATGATAGAAGGGATGACAACAAATTAAGAGTGAAGTCACATAATAATAATTGTGCAATGAGTAGGGGTATGACCTTCAGCAAATAAGAGCGTTGTCCTGATGTTAACCTCAAATGTTGGGTCTTCAAGCCTGAGAGCCTTTGGAAAAATATGCTCACCAGCCTTAAGCAAGTTGTTGACTGTGTCGGTTTCTGTGCTGGTTAATGGCCTGAAGTTTAAAAACAGTGGTAGCACTGGGCAAGTCTGAGTATAGGGAGTCATGTTATCTCCTGCTTGACAGTTCAAAAGGACACAAGAGCGCTGCCAGAACTATGTAGTCAGCCATTCCCTCAAGGAGTCTAATTGGCTATTAATACTCACACGCTGCAAGTTAAAATCTTGTTGCAGACTCGCTGTGATGGTATCGGCCTCAGTGTCTGTCTTTATTCAGCACATTATTCAAGACACATCTGTATTTGGATTTGTTATAAATGCACCTGCTTCAGACACATTCATTAGCTCCAGCCAAGTAGTGCAAACACACTGACAGCGAGTTTAAAAGCTGGAAAAACTTGGCAACATGTTGTGTATAAAGAGAGTTTAAAAATAAATGCGATTTATATTGTTTTCGTACAGTTGTAGTGAAAGCCACCGTTAAATTTACGAGCAAAGCTCAGCCAGGTCTGGATGTCTGTTTTGCATGTCTGCCTGTGCAGTTAGTCAAATATGGCATGTTGTATTCTAATGTAAGAGAGGCAAACTAGCAGGTGTTTGTCTTGAGTGAAGGGAGCTTACTGATGTAATTGTCATTACAAAATCAGATGCACGGAGCCAGTTTTGCAGGTGCTGAGTTACATTTCAGAACGCTTCACACAGACTTGAGCG
Organism: Oreochromis aureus; assembly: GCF_013358895.1. NCBI lineage: Eukaryota > Metazoa > Chordata > Actinopteri > Cichliformes > Cichlidae > Oreochromis > Oreochromis aureus. The sequence continues at coordinate 11,222,899 of NC_052956.1, read as the reverse complement.
CCTGAAGCAAGTCATGACTTGCCTAGCAGCAGTTATTAGTGTACACACACGTGCTTGTGTTTGTTTTGACGCCTTTTCAAGTATGTCTGACTCTGACAATAATTTTAAAAAAACAAAACGTCTGTACATGCATGAGTGCACTGTCAATCATTTACTCCACTGTTGCTGTATTTTTTTATCCTTTAGTCTTTAGCTTTCCTTAAAGAACTGTTTCACTTTCCCAGTGTTGTGATTTGCGCCTTTGCCTCTTGGATTGTGATGCTTGACCTTCTCACTCCTCCCCCTCTAATTTTTCAGGAGAAACAAGACCCAAGCAGCACCTCTCTGCAGCTCCGTAATGAGATCCAGGTAGGCAAAGTCATTATGTGCACCTGCATAAGAGTAGCACTTGTGAAATACCGTCAGATGTCATTGTTACCAAAAGTCTGACACGTGCCTCCATCCCTTGTCTCTCTCTCCAGGAATCTTTAGGCTTCAGCAGCGAGGTGTCCACTCCTGAAACGGACAGAAAGTAAGTTTCCATTTTTGTCCCTGATAAAATGTGACTGTAGCAAGTGCACATCTATGAAATATGCTTGGATTGAGATGTCTGTCTGCTGCATTTCCAAACAATTTGCAGCCTGTGTCTGGCTCATATCAACCTGTGCATGCCTGCACACAAAATCACACTTTCTTCATGTCCACGGCTAAATATGGATAGAAATACACACCGCTCCAGACATAGCTAATGTGTTTGGTAGATCTATTATGTGGAACTTTGTTTTTTTTTTTAAAAAGAAGCAGAAGATGCTAGTTTACGTGTGTATATTTTCTCTAATGATGGTAATAAAAACATTACCCACTGACTATTTAGGTCATTTTCAAGAGAGTTTAAAGTTAAGGAGCAATCTGCACTAATGGACGTCTCGAAAAAGATGTAGTTAGTCTTCCATGCTTCTCTGCTCACATTGCTGCTGCAGTTAAAGGAAACCCAGTGACTGCTTCCTCTGGCTGACTCGCTTGGACCAGCAGCCATTCTCTATTCTCCAGGCCGTCTATACTTCCTTCCTGCCTTTGTGTTCTGCGATGTAGAGGGGGGGAGACGGAGAGGGTGATGGCCAAAAGATTAGAGCAAAAGAGCATGAACGAAAGAGCAGGATGGAACTGGGCATGGGTGGGGTTCCTTTTTACTGGATCCTGTTACACAAAAGTATGTTCTTTTTTGAATACCACTGTATTTTGCTTGCATAAAATTTCTAGGTCGTAGCCCACCATGAGGTCACTGTTATACAATGCTATGCAGATTTAAAGCGATCCAAGTTGGCTGAGGTTGGCTAAATGCCCTGATCGCACACACACGGTCGCTTTATGGCCACGTATGCTTAATAAATAAGACAGAATGTTAAGAATATATTTGTTTCCTCATGATGACTCGTCTAGTAAAGACCTCGTTACAAAATAAGCTCTTTGGGCAGTGTTGGTCATTGGTAGTGGTAAAGAAAACCCCCAAATTTTAGGAAAGTAATCAGCCCCGGTGGAGCTGCCACCTTCACGTGATGACCAGCGAAGTGCATACCGCAGACATGATCTCTATTCCCATGGCTTTATATGTTGCACAGACAAATGCAGAAGATGATGGGATCCAGATGCCAAAATGACGTCTCTCTACTGTTTGAAAGAGACCCTAAAAGAGCCCCTAACTGTACTATATTATGCATTTTCTTACTGTCAGTCTGGTTTCTTTCTCTCTCTCATGCTTTGCATGGTTTCTCTTTCCCTTACCATCACCAATAAATATATTTATATATATGTGTATAACATAACTTGTAAACCTACCATTCTCTAAGTTTTTATTCTTAAAATACAAAACTTCCCACATCACACTTGTACCCTCTTTGTTTTAATCTATCATTCACTGGCAGCCTGTCTGCTCCCACTCACCCCAGTTCTCTTCTCTATTAAGTTGTCCATTGTCCACTTTCCACCATGGTGAATGGATTTCAGGTAGAGTGATTTATCATGTGCAGGCAGACCGATAGGCATGCCCCGTGCATTCCTGGGACCCGATTCCTTACAGCCGCACAAAAGGCACGCTTGCACGTTCATGCGCACAAGCACGGGTACCCCACTGTCGCCTTTCTGCAGGACAATAGCAGGCAGATAAGATTTCCCAGTCTTCATCCAGGGGCTGGAGTCACCCTTTTTTTTCCCTCTTTCTATGTCACTTTGTTGGCAAGACGTGGGCACAGCTCTGATTGTGCTGGGTTTACAAGTGGTGTTGACAGAGAGCTCCCAGAAGGCTGAAAGGTTCAAGTTTGCAACATCCTGTTTTTGGAAGCTGATTGGTTGGTGGATATTGCTGTGCAGAATGGGCACCTTGCTTATCAGTGAGGTTAAAAAAAAAAAGAGGTAAATGGATTTTGATGAAAACGCACGTGCAGAAATTGCCGCCTCCAACTGGGTTTGAAAATGGTAGTGCGCTTAGAGGCATCTGTGCTGCTGGAAAGCCCAGCTTACCCAATAATCAGATGGATTTGTAAGCTGTGCCATGTGAAGAATCGGTTTCAGAACAACAGCACCACGTTGGAAAACTAAAGCACCTCGTCAGCACATTTACCTTGTGCGGGTGAGTATTGTAGCCTTGAGTTGAAAAGGTAGACGGCAAGTTGAACGACAGGAAAGTGCGCTCGTAGTTGAAATGCACGTGCTTTTTCAGCTAAGTACATAATTTTCTGTTTTCCTGCCTTCCCTTTTGCGGTGACCTCTGCGACTCCCTAAAGAGGTCGTCCCTCTGTTCTTCCTGTGGACACTGCTACCGTCATACTGTCACCTCTCATTGTTTCGTCAAGAACACCGGGGCTCGCTTTGCTCCAGGTGGCCAGCCTTGTAACCACACAAAAAAACACAGTGTCTGTGCACAAACACGCGTGCATTCCCGTAATTTCACCTGAGCACAGTACGAAAAAATGGCAGTAAGATGCCATTAAACATGAGCTCACACAGCTGTGTCCAAATCTTCCCATGTGCTGGTTTATCATCATCTGCTCTAGACAGCACCTCTGTCACACAGGATATGAGCTATATTACATATCTGCAGTAGTTTCGAAGCCCTGTACTGTAACACAAATGGTACTTGCAGCTTATCATTTTGAAAATTACTCATGCTGTTCATCCCAGCTAGGAATAGTGCTCACAAACATATCATTTTCAGAGCGCAAACCAAGCATTCACACATAGTGAATATGGGCTTAAATAAGCGAACACGTGGTAACTTGAATTTTCATCATGAAAAGCAACCTGTGCTTGTCCTGGACAGGTTCAACCCAAAGTAGAGATACTGTATGTTATACAGTACCTTTGTTAGCAGTTACATGTTCCCTTCTCACTGCAGAGAGGAGAATTGAAATAGGAAGGCATGCCAAAGATTTAAGGTTAAACCAATTAAGTTGCCTAGCCACACTATGCTGGGTTAACACACTCTTGGAAGACATTCAGGCTCTTTTAGCGAGCGGATGTGTGCGCGTGAGTGCGTGTGTCTGTGCGCTGCATGGGAGGTTAATTTATAGAGCATGAAGGTGGGGTGGGGGGTGACGATGCCGCTACAGAAAAGCTTCTATTGAGGGAGTTCTTTTAGCATTAGCTTTGGCCCTAGCCTGTCTGGGAGGGGGAGCAGAGGAGTAAACCATACAGGCATCCATTCAATTAGCATCTCATTATGTTGCCATGGCAGCCGGGCTTTAAACCGTGCGAAGATTTCCCATTGCACCTAGACAAGGGCTACCATATTTGAACAAATGTACGTGGTCACATGCGTGCACATACAGAGCCGTGTACCAACTGGAGAGGAGAAGTGACCTGTTCATCTTGTTTTGATCCTCTCACTCTCTTTCATGATGCTTCAGCGGCAACCCACCTGTCTTTGTGTGTGACTCAGCAGCTGTATGCACGTGCGCAGTTGGTTGAATTCACAGACGGGTGTGTGAAAACCGGCCGGTAAGAGACAGTAAAAGAGCGAGACAGTTATGCCTTTAGAAGAGAGATTAGCTTAATAAGTCTCTTAGGTTATCAGCTGGATAAATTTAAGGTACTCTGTTCCCCCTGTGATTTATTTCCATTTAACTGAAAGAACAGCTTACAGTGTGCAGCCAGCACCACTCATTATCACTCCTACACTATTATACATCTAAACATACCTTTACAGTGCTGTCACAGGGCCTCTATTTTGCAAACTTTGCGTGAAAACTCAGTCTTTTTGCTTCATCCACAACTTTTAAGACAAAAATAGAGTTCTTGATGTGGTTTGTCATCTTCTGCAGAACCAGGGAGTCAGCTGAGATCCAACATGCTGCTGAACTTTCTAGAAAATGGCGAGAGGTTGCTCATACATGGCTTTTTCATCGGAACACCGCAGTTCATGTTTTACCAGAGGCTTTTACATTTTTTTGAGACAGATTTATGCGCACATTAGGGTATTTGTTTTTACTCACACATTTTCCATTTCTATCTCTCTCGTATGCCCTTAGTTTCAGTCTCCCATCTCTCTTCCTCGTGACTGTCTATCCTGTGGAGGGAAGTGGAAACACAAACAGGCTGAGTCTGCCCTGTGGTTTCTCCTCCTCCTCCTACCCCTTCTGTCTCCTTCTGTTTCTCTATTCCTCAGTTCCTTACTTTCCCTCTTCAGTCTGCGCACCGCTGTTAAATGCTTGTTCTTCCATTCGTCTTGTTGACCTTCCTCCTTTCTGTACTGCTCCTAAACACTTCTGTATTACTGCCATCTTCATCTTACCCACTTGTTTTTGCAGCAGGGGTGTTGTTACCCACATCCCTTTTCCACCCTCTCCCTCTCAAGCCTCAGGAGCCTGGTCTAAATCACTAAAGTACCATCACTGACCCCAAGTGGCGGATACGCAGAAATGCAGGCCCACTCCCTGAACATTTATAATTGTCGCTGAGCATCAGTGTACTTTTTATGTGCTTCATTGAGAGTAGAAGAGACATTGTAAATTTTTCATTTTTTTAACAGTGATATTTTTCTGTTTTCTTTTAGAATGTCTCTACACAAGTCCAGCTCTGAAGATGGATCTGGAGGTAAATAGATTTCAAGTCAATATCCAATTATGCCACCTTGAACCCAGCTGGACTTCCAGTAACAGTGCAGAGTGTTTGTGTTGTATTTGGGCTAAATTGCCTATTTTTGACACTATCTGTGGGACAGTCACCACTTTTTGATGTTTTTTTTAGGGTAATCATAATCTCCTTGCTGTTTTTAACACTTTATTTTTAGATTTAGATTTTGGTTATGTAGGTGAGGCAAAATACCTGTTTATGTAAACCCCCAATCTCATTTTACACGTCCAATATCAAGCAGGGTGGAAGCATAAGTGGGTACCCTGTGGGGTTCAACCTCAGGATCCCTCACACCTAAAACCAGCATCATACTTACGTCTTTATTCACACCTTCTCAGGTCTGGACGATGAGGCAGCAGAAGTTTGAATGAAGTGTAATATTGCATTTTAGTTTTACATTAATTAATTTAGTAAACATATAAAATTTTAGAGTTAAACACATTCCAGTCATGGATAGAGCTCTTATGAAAACAATTATATTTTGCCTTCTGTGCTCAGCAGAAGGTTTGTCAGATTTGAGAAGTGAAATCCTGATGATGTCATAGTGGGATCGTCAAGTTTGCCTTTGATATAAACTCAAGCTGTGGTTTAAAAGACACGGACATTTATCTGACAGAGTAATTCTAATGAAAGGCCATTGCAGGATTAACCATTGTAGAGTACATACTAGTGTTTAATAACGGAGTTGTTTTGACTGACCTAGTTTTCTTATTTAAAGCACTGAAACACTGAACCGAACAGTTTCTTTCTTGTATTCCTGAAACAGTGTATAACCCGGTTTATTGCATTTCTCATGCTCATCGTGTTTTCTTGCTTGTGTGTAACCTCGTCTTTTATTTCCTTCCTTAAGGTAAATGGGACAGTAAGAAGAAGAACAAATCTTTTTGGCAGAACTTCCGCAAATCTCAGCACAAACCCGTCGTACGACAGACGTCCAAAGGTTTGTGCTGCTCTATTGTACACATACGGTTCACCGAATATTTGTTGCTTCGGGTTTTCCTTTTTGCTCATTGTTCTTTACCACAATCAGGAGAAGATATTGGCTACGTGGCCAGTGAGATCACCATGAGCGATGAGGAGCGGATCCAGCTGATGATGATGGTGAAAGAGAAGATGATCACCGTAGAAGAAGCTTTGGCTCGGGTAGGAACCTCCCGCATTGTCTCTTGCACTTTATCCCCTCCCTCATCGACCCTCATGCCCCAACGACTGATGGGCTGTAATCTTCTTTAAACCCTCCCTTTCTCCATACTCCCTCAGCAGCTCTGGCTTTCTAAAACAACTTACTCTTACTAACCAACCCCCCCTTTTCCCCTATATATATTCCCTAGATATATATATATATATTTTTTTTGCACCTGCATTGTCCTCTTTACACACACAGCACACACACACAACTCCAGACTTAATGGTGTCTCCGGTGGTTGAGGAGTCCAGGGATTTTGGGGTGTGAGCTCTTGGAGTGTGTGGGTGTGTTGTTCAGCTCATACTTGCGAGGTTGACGGTCATAGTAACTCAATAGCCCCATCTGTTGGAGGGATTCTGTGGTGCATTGTGGTCTTTTTCTTTAGTTGGACATGGTGGATATTCATTTGGCTGTCCTATCCATTTTTTCCCCAATGCACTTTCATTTTGATCTGACTCTCAATCAATATCTGTTGATTGGTTTGTGACTTCTCTGTCGTCTCTTTTTTTTCTTCATCTCCTCCCTTTCTGTCAGTTTCAATTTATGATGCTTTTCTCCTGGGTAGCATGCCGGGCCATCAGAGTTAGAAGACTGAATTGCTCTCCCAAAGGCAGATGTTAATTTTCCTTTTACATGTCTTTTTATTTTCTTCCAGGATATTGATTTTAAATTGGAGGATTTCACCCGTCTTATGATTGACATTCTGTCAAACCAATCATAGAATCTGAAAAAGAAAAAAAAATGGTGAAAGGATGCAGAGACCTGTTTAAAAATCAGTGACCTTGCTAATTTCCCTCATGGTCACCGACCTCAGCCGTCAGTTCACAACCTATAGTAGCCATTTTATCCTTGTGAATGCACACTGCTGATGTTTTCCAGTCTAGTATATAGTGAGACATAGCATGCTGGGTGAGAGTGGGTGGTCCCGCCCTGTTCCTCTGCCTCTCTGACCTCTTCTTCTCCACGTAGCTGAAGGAGTATGAGCGCAGCAGACAGTCCAGCAGTACTGACACTGCAGAGTGGGCTGACGGATCTGCACCCAATCTAAACCAGTCCTCAAACTGCAACGTAAGTACACCCTCATCCCTGCCCCTTCCTCCGTTACCCAAGCCCACCAAAACCTTGATCTGTTCCCTTTTACTCTCCCTCTTCTTAACACTCTCACCTCAGCCACTCTCACTTTGAGTTTAAACTTTCACAGGAGAAGGCTGGGATGTAGAACAGCGACATTGAGTTGATTATATATGTGAATGTATGTGTTTATCCAAATATGAAGGATTCACCTTTACTCTTGATTTTCCTTTTTTCTTTTCTTCCTTTATATTTCTCTCTCTGTTCTGCATTCGATAGCCAAACTACAACATAACTGCCTCTGCATATACATTCTCTCCACCATGTCAAGTGCATCCTAGTAGATGTTGCCTCTGGACATTTAAGTTCATTGCTCAACTCTGGTTTTCCTTAGGCTCTGCTCATTTTTTTCTCTTTTTGGCAGTCACAGCGAGAACTGTGCAATTCACTGAAAGTCCTCTTCCATATTTTAGTCATCAGTTTAATCCTAGCCTGGGCATCTCATTTGAAAATTGTCCCAACAACGTCATAATTGGCTGCTGCAGAGACGGGGAAATTGTCTTATGGAAATTTAGGGCAGGTCTGTTTACATCAGTTGGTTGTAATTGTAACTTTTGGAAAGCTAAGTGGAGAGGCACACAAAATCCACCCCAAAACTTTTGCAGCATTCAGCATTGAGGATACTTGATGTTCGAAAGTCGGCTGCATAACGGCGGCTATGTGTTCAGAGGTAGGAGCGCCGACAATCACCTCTTTGTTGGCTGCTGTTTGGATTTTGATGACAATCAGTCGGTTCTTTTCTTTGCTTGTGTATTATTATGTGCTGCTACGTGTGTGTGTTTGGCTCTAGTTTGTTTTTTAAGTGGAGGTCAGCCTTGATGCAGAATCGAGACTTGCAGTGGTCAGGGCAGTTCTATGTGAACACGCAGATTATAAAGAATGTACTGTATGGCATCGCATGGGAATAGCATGCAAAGTTTTATGCGCTGACCCACTTTTTTTTTTTTTTTCTTTGCAGGAAGTGAATTTATACAAACACAAAAATTCCAAGCTCTCTGAAAATAACTCCCACACACATGTATGTTGTTTTGAAAAGAAAATGGCATCGGTTCTTCACCAGAGTCTCAGTTACATGTCCTGTTTCTCCCCTTTATCCACCTAACTGAATGAACATGCATTTGGTGGTCTTATTGTTAAAGTTGACCCCATGTTCTGCAGACAAATACAGATTTCAGTCCAAGCACAGTTTGAGTACCATAATCTCTTTCATTTAAGAGAATGAACATGCTTCGGTGTCTAATGCTCTAGACTTTTGCACATTCACCCCGTGTGACTGCTCAGCTTAAGTAACGATTGCATTCATATGGAAATCAGATCTGCGTTGCCGTTTCTTTATATGACTGAATCAGTAACTTTATGAATAAAGACCCATGCCAAACAGTTTTCTCACACCATCAAGGGGCTCCATTATTTATTCTTCTGGGTAATGATTGATGATATCCATTCACATGGAAAAATAGGTCAATTATGCCATGCATAACTTGTATCTGTTATCTGGTTCTTTGATGTAGTGCAGTATGCTGATCAGCTTGTCAGTCTCCTAAAACTTTCTGTTGTTAGCGGCTCACTTCCTGTGGGAAGACGGTTGATCATTTGGGGGATTTTACAGACATGAGAGAGGACGGAAGAGTTACAGTACTGAAGGATTATTGTGTAGTAGAACACACAGTTTGGCCCTTGGAGGCAAATGCTAGAGGCCGAGAGGAAACTAGGGAGACAGAGACTTAAGATAAAGACTCAGCCCCCAAGGCCAGGAAAGGGGGAGCTATGCATCTCCCTTTGCTCCATGTTCCAGAACTGGCCATTACAGGAAATATTTCTTCTCTGCTGGGGCCTCTATTGGTGTCACATACTGCCCTTTCTCCTCTCTAGTGAATAGAATTAGGTTAATTCCAAGATCAGTAGATTTGCTCGTCCGTGCATGCCTGTATGCTATATACAGACACAAATATACAGTTCATGGTTGTAGCTGAAATGTTTGCAATAAACCTTTTTTTGGTTGCTCTGTGACTTTTTTTCCGTCCTGATGCTGTTTTTCTCTGGTCTTTTTTGCCCCGGCAACGGAACCTGCATTCCAGGGCTGGCCATTAGCGATTTGGGGGCCAAGGCAGGGTCAGAGGGGCTCAAACGCTGGGATTGTTCTCCATGCACAACATGCCTTTTCTCTGCTAGCTATGAAGCACGACCCTTCCAAACAGTCCCTCATTCCTCTGAGCTAAACAGGCTGCGTTTGTGTCTGCCAGCATGTGCACAGGGGCACAGATATTATTTTGGATTGTGCATGCGAGGGAATGTGCTCAGGGTACTACGGATTTGATGATCCTGCTTGATTGAATTATGGAATATTAACACAGGAAGTGCTGCCCTGCTTTTTCCAATATAGTGGTAAGTTCTATTGGTTTTCTGAGCTCTGTTAGATTTTCTTGTAAATGCTCTTTTTCTGTATTTCCAAAGGATTGCAGAGAAATTTTCGTGTGCGTGAAAAGGACGTTCAGTCGTACGTTTTGTTTATAGATGTTTGTAAAGTCACCGTTTGCATTTTTACTTTTCCCATGTTTTAAATGGCAGCCTATTGGCCAGGTTGATTTATGTCCTCGTTTTGCTAGGCTTTCTTTCTGAGTTTGTCCCTATTCCCCTGTTTATGTGGTCATTCAAATGGATAGTGCCTCTTGGGAATGGGTTGGGATTTATGTCACTATCTCCTCTAAATCTTCTATTCATTAGAATAGAAGAAGAATCACATCATTCAACCCTGACGTTGCTAGGGCATTAGCGCTGCACATAGTTCTTAATATGATAAAATGACTTTTTTCCAGTTTTTTTTTAAACAAAGACTTGTGTTACATTGCATTTAATGAAACTAATGCACTCAACCATCACCCAGGGTCAATGGCAAGTAGAAAAAGCTAACACAGCAGTCAGACCGACATGGTTAAGTTGTTGGAGGGACAGTGGAATGGGGTTTCTTAGCCTGTTTCTGCAGGTTTGTCATCCGCCAAGCGAGTGGTCTGGTGTTCTGGGCGGACATGGCAGAAAACTACAGTTTCAAAAAAGGAAATATCCTGCACACTGCTCAAGCTCAGTATAAAAATGTATCGATGAAAATAATGTTTTGGACCCTTGGGGCCTTCATTGTATTTGTGCAGAGGTGCAGGACAGTTGTTTTCCTGTGGGAGTTTCATTCAGTGATTTAATGTTAAATGCACAGTTTATCACAATATCCACATATATGAAAAAATATGATCATGTATGACAGTGTTATCTATTTATAAGAAGGGTTACATCAGACCTAAAATGTAGCTCTGAAAGCGATGTTGAAGTGGAAAGCACGGACTTACACAATGACACTTTTATGAATGATGTGTAGTTTTTCCCTTTTCACGTTGGCAACAGTTAAGGTTTGTAATACTTGCATACCTGCAGAAAATGAAAAGTCATCATGTTGTTGTGGCCTTGGTGTGGTGTTGTCTGGGATTTGTGGTCACTGTCAAATGTTTGCTCAAACCAAGCCACAGTTGTTAACATCATCCTGACTATATGTCAACAGCCTCTGCGCCAAGCCTGTGGTCTGTTTTTAGGGTGGCGGGAAAGCCTTTTTTCCCTCTTTTTTTTTTTTTTTTTTTCTTTCAGATGCATAAAACTGCGTATAAAAGTAAAGGCAGTAATGTGGATGCATATTATTCTTGTCAGATTTTGAAACGTGCATGCAAATGGCCCTCCTTTTCCAAACACTGAAAAAATAAATTGATAAAAAATGACTACATTAGTACAATGAAAGCAAATGTTAATATTCTGTGTTTTGGGGAGAGAAGAAAATTGTAATAGGATTGTGAGTTTTCTTCCCACTTGACCACACGAGGGTTGATTTACTCAAAAAAAGTGTGTATGGAAGTATATGTGATGTTTTTATTGCTGTTGTTGTTTTTTAAAGATATGCTTGTTTATGTGTAGGAAAAGATAAATACACTTTTGTCCTTTGGCAAACGATGTTCCCATGAATGTGAGCTGGGAGCACGTTTCCATGACAGTGACAACAAAAAGCAAATTAAGCAATGCTTTAACTGTTCTCGCAGCAGTCGAAACATCACCACTACGACACAGTGAAATCATAGTCAAAGTAATGATGCTAATAAAGATGTAAAAAAAAATATATAACACTGAGAACAATATATAAAAAGTAAGATTAAATAGAAATTAGAGTTAAAAAAAAAAAGTCCTGTGTGTGTGTGTGTGTCATTTAAATAGTGGTTTCCTCTGAAACAGAAAGTCTCTGAAGACAACATAACTCTAGACAACCTTTTTTTTTTTTTTTTTTTTTTTTTTAAAATACTGATTGATTACATCATTTGGTTGTGTCACTTCCTTCAGATCACATGCCACCTGGTTTGTTGTTTTAGTGCATTTCATGTCTCAACTGAATGACCTTCACACAATGCAGTGTGCCACCATCCCTCCAATCCTTCATCCCTCACCTCACTAACTTTGCCGCCATTCTAAACAGAGCTCCACAATCTGTGGCGTTGTAAACGATCTCTTAAAATCTCAAAGCATATTCACCCAAGTGTTTTACCTTCTCTGCCTAATCATTTTAAACCACCTGTTTCTGTTACAACTGCAACCATGAATTGTTATGCTGAACTGGAAAGACATTTCCACAGTGTTAGCTTTTCTTTTTCTTTATGCATTTCTTTCTTTTTCTTTTTCTTTTTTTTTTGCTTTTTATTGACCCTAGCTCTCACTCTCTCTCCACCAGTCTCGTGAACAGTCAGATGATGAACAATCAGAGGACTCTGTGAAATTCAAAAGGCTTCACAAATTGGTTAACTCGACACGCCGGGTCAGGAAAAAACTCATCAAGGTGGAGGAGGGCAAGAAACATGCCTCCGAAGGTTTGTGATTCTGTCTGGCAGCAATATATTCATTTGATAACTTGATTATCTTAATGATTTATTACACATTCCAACCAGCTAAATAATGTTAATGTAATTGGATTTTACATTAATTTCAATGAATAACTGCTATAGGCGTTTTAATGTTTTGGGGTTTCCCAATTCTCAGATTTTAAGAATGTAAATTTTTTGATGGGTAGCTAATTCAGGCAGACTTTCCTGTCTAACCCTCCTGAGTAACACACTTTCTGACTGACTGTTTGTGTTTCTTTAGATTTTCTGAATCTGGAGACACCTCCCACCTGTGAGGACAACACCGCTCTGTACACTGGGGTTCTAAAGAAGCCCCCTTTACACCAGGAGGCATCTCTGCCCTCACTTACCCATGACCAGCTTTCTCTGGATGGAGACACAGATGGCCTGACAACCTCCCCTTCCTCCAGCAGTTTGGACACCTGGTCTGGACACAAGCTGGTGAAAACGTTCAATAAGTCTTCTAGTACCCACGGTCTTATCCGGCCCCCCAGGAGGACCCCAGTGGGCTCCAGTGCCCTGGGAGGCTCTATTCCTGGTGTCACAGGTAGTGGCTCCTCCTTCTCAGAGCTCGATGGCTGTGGATTGGACGATGATGGAAAGCTGTCACGCTCCACAACTGATGGCGAGATGAGGAAGGCCCTGAACTCCATCTCCCATGGGGTAAGTAGCAACGAGGCCCTGTATGCTTTCTATGGCCTGACTAAACCTCGCCCCAAACCCCATTCCCAGTCCCGCCTTCTGATCTCCCTGGATGACGCTCCGCAAGGCAGCCCCAAACATCAACCTGCCAACCGGCACCACGGCAGCTGGACGCACCGGAAACCTGATCCCAACTATGCATACTCCACCAAGCACCTCCTGTACCAGCGCTCGCGCAATGCTAAGTCCCCCATTTCCCCCCTGTCAGTCACCCCATCCTCCCCCGTCCGCTGTGATGTATCCAAATCAAAGGTTTTTGGAAGTGGGGGAGGGGGCTGGGTGTTCCCCTCTCGCAGGCTGCGTGGGCGAACAGCAGTCAGTGAGCTCAACATCACCTATGTGGTAGAGCGGAGCCTGTACGGTCACCTCAACTGGGCACAGCTGGTCCGCCCGGTTACACTCAGCCGCGCTGAGCGGCGCTGTCTATTGGAGGAGGACCGTGAGGCGGACAGGAAGTGGGCGGCCAGCGTGGACCGCTGCACCAAGCGTGTGCTCTTGCGCATCCAGCAGAAGTCTGTGAGTTTAGGTCTACAGGTTTAAATCGGCCGCCTCGTGTGAGAAGGACTCAGTGTGCTTCAAAGTTGCAGAATAGCTCAGAGGTTTTTAGGTGAATGTCGCACAAACATACACAAATAAGATAACAGGTCAACTGTTACATACCCTATATTAAACGTACCCATTTAATATAGTGTGTGTGTAAACATGCAGGCATTGCACAAGTTCTTTTATCTTGAAAACATCAAAAGCTGGCATATCAGTGACAGACCTAACTGCCCTTATAAGAATGCCATCTTCAGTGACCTTTAAGCGAATGCCTTTGCCTTCAAGCCTTTTTATTTTAGCTGAATATGAAATGATTATGGAAAGTGCAGTGCCCTACTTGGGAGGTTAAGTTACAGCAGAGGTTTTATAAGTGCTTTTTATAAATGTCAGATCCCTGAAGAACACATGCACTTACAGATCAGTAGTCACACTGATCCCTGTGGGTGCAGGGGATGTTGTACAAGCTCGGAGCTGCTCATCCTCATAACTGCAGCACATAACATTCAAAGACGTATTGAATGGGTTGACTCGTTAGGTGAACTTCAGTGACATAATAGTCGCCATGCTTATTATCTTGCAAATTTATAAGGCTGTGAATAGCAACAAAATGATGGAAAGGTCAGAAAACCTTAATCATCATACAGTGATTGTAAAAAGCCAGTAATGACTTTTTTGACTTTAACCCAAATGAAAGTAGTCTGGTGGAACTGTAACTATTTTAGTTCTTTTTGGCAAACCTTCCCTATAGATGTTTTTCATGTGAGGTTATGAGGTTATTTGCATGTTGATCGAAAGTTGTCCACCATATTGGACATGATACACCACCAATTATTCCCCAGCTGGTTGGAGAGTGGTTGGAGAGTGGTTGCAGGAGGTTCCACAGTTTCACTAAGCTGAAATTGCTTGCAAAAAAGGGTGCTGCATTGATTGCAGTTGCCTGCAGTTTACGTAAGAAATGCCACCTTGTTTGCAAACACTTGCTAACTGTTAACCAAAGCAGCAGTAAAACTTACCACGAAAACCAGAAAAGTAAAAGTTCTGCCTTTGTGCTGCAGTCAGCTTGTTTCAGAAGATGCAACGTTTAATATGAAGGCAATCAATCTTTGGTTTCCAGTTTCTGTCACAGTTTCACTGCCATGCAAACTACAGGCGGAAATCAGCTAGTGACCAAAAAAAAAAGGTTGTTGCCAACTAGTTGGGGAATACTAATTTCGCCCTGACGACCGATGGTTACCAGATGGTTGTGGACTGGTCTCTAGGCTTGTGTGACTCGGGCCTTATTGACTTGATTCTGCATTGTCACCATAACCCTGTCACATGTCGAAAATGGTGGACAATTTAAAGTCACGTTGTTAGTAGTGATGTGTCTCAATAATCTGTGTATACCAGCAGAAATAGTGACACATAGAGGTAAAGACGTAGTAGAGCTATCCTGCAGCTTTGAGGGTACCTGAATCCTATCGTGTTCTAGTGAAGTCACTGGAGGTCGTTCTCATCAAAAAACTTTGAATCCACTTATTTCTGTTTTTGCTTTTCGTCTTCTTTTTTGGCCCGTGCCTCTATTGCAGATGTGATTTTTATTTTTCTTCTCTTTCTCTGTAATTATCTCCGAGAAACATCTTTTTTTTTATATATATATCTGGGTGCATGTCCATTCCATTGCACGCCACCATCACATTCAGGCTTATTTATGAGCGTCTTTGCAACAGGTTATGTTTCCTGGAAAGCTGTGGCGTCGATCGCAGCATTAAACGTAAAGTAGAAAGGCCATTTTCTTAATGTGCACTGCTCGCCCACTTGTTCAGGGTTGAGCTGAGCAGTTTTGTAATTGCTCAGAAAGCAAAAGGGAAATGCCATCACGTGCCCCACTTGAACTGTGAGCGTTGTTGGCAGATGCTTTGTGTGCATGTCCGTGTCTCCATCTTTGTGTTTAGAGTTCAACTTAGCAATTCGAATGAAAGTATTTCTTCTTTACGTGTCAAAGTTTTGTGTCTGCCTTTATTTAGTTTTTGATCTTGAGAAAAAAAATCAATATTTCTCTGTCCTCTCAGCAGAAACAGTTGCCTCTTTCTGAAAATGTTTCTGACGAGACTAATATATTGTTGGCTCTATATGTTGTGCATGTTTGCTAACTATGGCCAACTGCATTGGGTTGAGATGCAAAGAATATATATATCCACATGTAAAAGTAGCTTAGCCACATCAAGAAAAGCTTAATGTTCCGAGCATATCGGGGACCTTTCGGAGCCGACAATATAACAGCTCATTTGACTGGGACCAAACAATAACTCGCAATTTTAAAGAGGAGCTCGTATAAAAGTTTGTTACATCATGTCTGTTGGCTGTCTGCAGTCCCATATGACATCATGCCCTCGCATATATGCGAACCATACATCCATGCGCATTAATCAAACTGCTGCCGTGTTGTGCCGAGCATGAATCACTGTGAGTTGACTCGTTGGGTGTGGATGGGGAAGTTCTGTAGTTCCGTGGCCTGGTGAGTGTGACTCATTTGATTGTGTTTTGGCTCTCCCTCAGAGAACATGCAGCTTTGGAGGCTTTGACCTGTCCAACCGTTCCCTCCATGTGGTCAACGCAGGCAATGAGGCCAATGTAAGTGGTAACATCTTGTAAAACAGAAGAGCACGAGCTGAACTCTCCTGCTACGCTTAATCGCCCCGATTTCCCTTTTGTTTTTGTGATCTCTCTTGGTCCTTGTCGTACCCCGTGCAATCTGTAACGTCTCATTCCCATCTCCTCTCATCTGTCTTTTCTGCTCTCGCTCTTCTTTCTTGTGATCGCAGAGTAAAGAGCAGGAGGCAATATACAGAGAAGTGGTCAAATCCCCCACTACGTCTCGGATTTCACTGGGCAAGAAAGTCAAGTCAGTGAAAGAGACGATGAGGAAGCGCATGTCGAAGAAGTACAGCAGCTCTCCTTCTGAGCAGGTTTGACATAAATATAACGTGGACGCAGACGTGGATGCAGTTTTTGAATGCTTCATTTGTCCCTATCTTGGCCTTATTTTTCCTAGTATTTAAAATAAGGCTTTTAAAAAAAAGAGTCCTATCGTGTACACATCTAAAGGATGTTTGCAGAGTAAGCTAGATATTTTGTCCATCGGCTGTGGCTGGGTGGGGAGTATTTATGTTAGTTACAAGATAAACACAGAGCGCTACGTCCCATTCACATTTGGATTTCTCTCTCTGCTGTTCCCCTCCTGGACTAAGTGTCTTGGGTGGGGTGTTTGCTTCAAGTTGAGCTCAGGGAGTGATGCAAACCTCCCCCAGGCCAGCACTTAGGAGATGGAGAGTTAAAGTATGCGAGTCTAAAAGGATAGTCTCCTTTGCACTGACCTAATTTTTCTGGGCATCTACTCACTTTACCAGTGGCCTGTCCAGCTCCACAGTTTGATGTCACCTCGTAGGATGTGTCATTAACATGCAGTTGGCCATCTGCTTGTCATGGTGGTCTCAACAAAGTGACCCAGATATCCTCACATGAGTCATGGAGATGTTGGTTGAGGAGGAGGGAAGAAAAATGAATTGCTATGTCACAGTTGTCAGCTATTTGATAAACCACAGTGCCACCTAGTGGATTTCTGAAACACAAACAGCAAACGTTGACCTCGCTATATAAAAATATATGCTCCAAAGTTTCATTTAGAAATCTGTTTGATTTTCAAAGAAGATTTAATCAAACTCCTAAAGCCTGATGTTTGACCTGCACTAAGCTAAAGGAAGATGTTATTTTTAATGATCAATGAGCCATTTAACATAATAAACTTTATCAAGGAACACAGTGTGACACTTGGGAGCATGGAAGTGATGCCAGCTGAAAATGGGTCTCCGTACACGTCCTATTAAAAATCATAAATGACTAAAGCTAAGAACGAGCGGTTAATATTTACATCTTTCTAATCTGTTTTCTTTCAAAAAGAAACGCCACTAAACATTTGACCGAGTGCGTAGATGTCATGTTTTTATTGTTTTTAGACATTCAAAGCTTAGCTGAGAAGACTTAACCAATAATCAAAAGGTTTTTGATCTAGTTGTTACTAATGGATTCCTATTTTGCTATTCTCATGATGTTTAATGATTTGATTAAATTGTGTGTGAATAAATTAATGGGTTCATACCGTTTTTGTTTTTTCCCTCACGCACGCAAATGTTTAACCCCTAATACTGCTAGCTGGTAAAAAATTTCATTAATGTCTTAAACAGAAAATGCTGACGTCCCCTGTCATACCCTCACCTGCATTTTAACCAAGCTATGATTGTCTCCCTTCCGTAATTTCCTTTTTTTGTTGTTATACGTCCACCTGCTGTTTATCACATGCTTTCATCTCTTGAATGCAAAAATCATTTGTGCCTTTCTCTTCCTTCGTTACACATCTGGATCTCCCCTTTCCATTTGTCTTTTAGTCCAGTCCAGATGCAGCCCCTGGTTCTCCACAATCCCCTCTGCCTGACACCGACTCTCTCGAGAAACCGAAGCTTAAGGCCGGAGGCTCTGTGGAAAGCCTGCGCAGTTCACTCAGCGGACAGAGTTCAATGAGTAAGACTTCTTTTAAAAGAACCTTTATTCAGACAATGGTTTGACTGTGCAAACAGCTGCTTTTATATTTTTCCTCCCAGATTCTGAATAAAAACTGTATTTAGGTTCTTTCAACTCAACAAATAATAAGGACAATTTATGCATTTGCATAGATTAAAAAAAAATAGATGTTTTGAGGCAGCCACAACACTAGATGGTGCTTATAGCATTTGCTGCTGCCTGGTTCTTCTCTGCTTCAGTTATGATTTTTGTGGCATGATTATACCCAGACCTTCCAGCTGATCCATGTGTTATGGCCTTGGAGTTTTCAAGTTTTTTTCTTTTAATCTCTTTAGCTATTTCATTTAAGTACATTATTTGGAGTCTTCAACCTTGTGTTTTTTTGTGAAAAAAAAATACTGCATCACTTCAAGCTGTGGCTGAAATGAAGACTTGGCCAAGTTTCAGTGAGCCACAGAACAGACACACAGGCAAGCATATGGTAATGATTAGACAGGAAGTCTTAGCTCTCATATTCCCACACGTCGACATGATTTCAACACACTTCACTCAGAATCAGAGGGAAATGTGCTGTTTTTCCAATAGTTTGTAATACAAGTGATGAAAACCCAGTTTTAAAGTTTCAATCACTGTAAAAAGTAAAGCTACCTGTTACCTATTGTCATGATTGTTGATGTAGAGTGTAATGGAAGGCCTGCACTTATATTTCCTTTTTTTTGTGAGAAGTTTAGTAATGGATTTATAGGCAACTATTTTGTAGCTTTTAGCTATTTTGCCTCTTTATGCTCAGGTGGTCAGACGGTGAGCACTACCGACTCATCAGCCAGTAACAGAGAAAGCGTGAAGTCGGAGGACGGCGATGACGAGGAGCCTCCTTATAGAGGACCATTCTGTGGCCGTGCCAGAGTCCATACAGACTTCACTCCTAGCCCCTATGATACGGACTCCCTCAAACTGAAGGTATTATTGGACACTGACATATCTCTGTTTTCTACTGTGGAGACAGATTTTCTTTTCATTTTTTACAGTGGTCCTGAGCAATAGTTCTCCAAACTGTCTGAAGGTGTTTCTTTGGACAGAATGAGCAGCTGGTTTTTCACTCATTTTGAGTCTAGTGTTTGTGTAGTTATTGTTGGTTGTTTTACAACTTAACACTGACCTATGGATCACCTGAGAATAAAAATGCTCCTAACTCAAGACATGAACCAGTGTAACAGCCTGTCACAATAACGCATAATATGTTCCCATTTCTGTAGTCTCAGTTTCACAGTTTGACAAAAGAACAAAATAATATTTTTACCCAAACAAGCTGATTCCCAAAGCGTTATTAAAAATTTGAGGAAATTGCTCAAGAAATGGCAGGACTAAATAAAATATCTAGCGCAGATGAACAGTATCTGAAAGTCGTTTCTTTAAGAAATAGGAAAGAATCCAGCAAAGATCTGGCACTGCACATCTGTAAGGTGTGATGGTTTGCGACTGCATTTTAGCCGGCGGTGTTTGGCATCTTGTCTCAACTGATGGAATTATGCATGCAGAAAACTGCAGCCCTATTCTGACTTACCATCAGGAAAGCATCTGCTCTATTTTCAGCATGAGAATGAGCACAAACAAAACACACAATGGATGGATGGCTCAAGACTTTTGCACAATACTGCATGCTGCCTTGTAACTCTGAAAGTTTTTCTACTATAATCTATTTACAGATGTAATAATAGACTTTCAGCATATTCCTTGCCCTCACAGTGACATTGAATCCTCTATTAGCCAAAGCGGTTTGAAACCTCAGGGTCAAATTTAAAATGTCATGCTCAGCTAACTTATCTTTTCTCCAGCGTGGGGATGTGATTGACATCATCAGCAAGCCTCCAATGGGAACGTGGATGGGCCTGCTGAACAACAAAGTAGGCACCTTCA
Source organism: Oreochromis aureus (assembly GCF_013358895.1). Classification (NCBI taxonomy): domain Eukaryota; kingdom Metazoa; phylum Chordata; class Actinopteri; order Cichliformes; family Cichlidae; genus Oreochromis; species Oreochromis aureus. Next base: position 11,202,835 of record NC_052956.1, on the reverse strand, counting down.
AGTTCATCTATGTGGATGTGCTACATGAAGAAGAGGAGAAGCCCAAAAGGCCAGTTCGGAGGAGGAGGAAGGGCCGGCCACCCAAACCCACTTCAGTGGAAGAGCTACTGGATCGTATCGATCTCAAGGTACATTACCAGCCAGATTTTGCCATGTATTGAAAGTGAAGCGGCTCTAATGTAAAAAGTTACGTTCGCTGCAATCAGGATAAAAAGCCCACCCATCTGGCACTTCGCTAAAAGCAAACAAATGCTTTGAAGGAAATGAAAATATTGTGTTAGGCAAATATCTCAAGCACATTTGCAGACAAGCGGAGATAAATATAGTATGTCCAATTACAGGCTGCACAGCTTTGGATGTTTGATTTGCCACTGACGCATAAACATTAACACCCACACTGTGACAGCCACACCCCGACAAATAGTTCGCATCTTTCATCAAAACCTACACATCGCTGTGAGCGTGATATCATCTCCTCCCACCCGGGCAGCCAGCAGGCCTCACTTCCCCAAATAGAGAGAGAAGTTTTGTGTGTTGTCTCTTTCATCCCATTCCAATTTGGTGGCCAAGCCACAGATTAAAGATTAATGCTACTAAGCTGTGAATCTGCCTCTTATAAGTGCATCAGAGTGCTCATGTCCTCCCAGATTTGTGCAGTGGGGAAAGGATGTTATACATGATATACAACCACAGTGCATTCCTTTTTTCAGGTGGTTTAAGTGGCAAAGAAAATGTGAGAAATAACTTCAAGCTCAACATTTTTCTTGATCTATCCTTTTAGCCTGCCATGTCATCTTGAGCCCAGTAGCTAGAAACCTAAAAAGTGAAAGTTGGTAAGTGAATAAGGAAAAAAGACAAAATAATCCAGTATCTTCAGATCGTTTTTGGCTACCTCATTGGCAGACAGTTTTATACTAGAATGTAAATCAACTGTAGTGAATGCCTCAGTAATCTTTTATAGTTCCAGCCTTTCTCAGGTTTTCCTCCGTTGCAGTATCCATCCCCTATCTAAGCACTAAATATTCTAAAATTGAGCTGTCACAGGCCAAAGTAGTAGTATTACTTTGTGTTTTTGGAACTGCTAGGCCAACATTTGGTTACACTGGAAAATCAGATTTCAACGGGGCCTCTCTGTAACTGAAGTGTAAATCTCCTCACCCCTGTTGTTTTCCACCAGTGGACTCTGCCAAATAGTCTTCGGATGTGGAGCGTGTTTACATATTTCGGCTGGCACAAAAACACGAAAAAATTGGTGAATGAGAGGAGCCAGCTGCCTGTGTTTGTGTTAGTTGGTGGTCCTTTGTTTAGTCCCGCATCATCCAGCAGAAACGGGACAGACCAACCTAGTTCTCTGCCCTGGACTCCAGCGCTGTAATTGATGGTCTTGCTCATGACACACGGTCTCAATATTTGTCCAACAAAAATGTGTGGGTCGCACAGGCGTGGAACCGAGCGATATTCAAAGTGGAAGCGGTCGTTGTGTTGCTGTTAGTGGACTCAGCGCTCACGCGGGGTGTATCCCAAAATAAAATCAAAAAAACTTTCGTTGTGTCACTTCAGATAACACAGTGGTTTGAGTGACTTGCTTTAGTGTGTGTTTGTGTTGGTGGGCAATACATTGACATCTGTGGTTGAGAAGTATTTTGATGAAACTCTTTGAACCTTCACTTGCTCCCACGTGTGTTGGTTTCCTTTTCAAAATCTTGCTTGCCATGTTCTCCAAGATGGTGATGCTAGCTCGCTAATACTACTGCTACAACTGTTTTTTTTTTTTTTTTGGTTTCATATATCTGTCACCATTGCAAATGTTCTGCTACATTAAAATGTGTCGACAGATTAGCAGCCATAACAGAATTAGCTGTGGCGTAATGTGATTACACGGCACTAACAATACCAAATTAGCAGTTTAAAAATGGAGACAGGAAATTATGAGCAGATGAAAAGTATCTGTTGTACAGAAGTTCTTCTTTTTGTTTTTGTTTTTTTTACCTGGTGAATTTTATGCTTCTGCTCCTGGTCATGTGACTCAGATCAGTGTATTTTTCTTTAGTCTGCTGCATTTATTTTATTTGGTCTTTAAACAGCCTCGAGCTTAGCTTGTTGCTTTCTCTTGAATAGGATTACATGCCCACTTTCTTGTTCAATGGCTACGAGGACCTGGACACGTTCAAGTTGCTGGAAGAAGAGGACTTGGATGAACTGAACATCAGCGATCCTCAGCACAGAGCTGTACTGCTCACTGCAGTGGAGCTGCTGCAGGAGTATGACAGTAAGTAGACCATTTAGACTGTTTCCATGAGTTTATGTTTTTGATTGTGGTTTTTTAAACAAGGACATCTTCATGTAACCTCAAAATGTTGTTCTGTGCCAGAGTTTTTAGGATAACAGTGAAGGAAACCCGACAAACTGAAATATAAATTTAGATTTATGCAGCAGCAGATTACAGGAGCCAAACAGGGAAAGGAAAATCTGAAGGAAGTGACTAAAAAAGTGGTCCCTCGTTTATCGCGGGAGTTACATTCTAAAAATAACCCATTGATTGACAATGGTCTACAGCCAATCAAAACACAGAACACAATGCGCTGTTAAAAATAAAAAAAGGCATGCAAAATTGCACAAAAAAGATCAGCAAAACAGTTAAAGGTGAACCGCGTTATAGCGAGGGACCACTGTATGTATTATGTATTTATTATGAGGAAATAATACTTTAAAGGACAAGGAAATCATTTGCCTTTCTGTGATTTTCTGTGAGCAGGTAGCAGTGATCCAGAGCGCAGTGGAATGTCAGGTTCCCAGGAAAAGCTGCTGCTGGAGGGTCGGAGCATAGTGGGAGACTCCCCACGGGATTCTGGGTGCTACGAGAGCAATGAGAACCTGGAGAATGGTAACGCTTGCTTTACTTAGTTTATGCCACCATTACCCAAAGCCCACTGGGTATTAGGCTAACTGAGCCCTATTCTTGTTCTACCCTAGTCCTAGTACCACAGTGACTCCTTTGCCCTTTTCCTGTCTGGACCTTCATCTCTGCTCCATCACTTGTATTGTACTGCATCTTAACACCCTGACCATCTCACTCCTTTGAATTAGCATCTACCTAAGAGCTCCTCTTGCCACCCTATCTGCCTTACCCTCCCCCAATCTTTACAAAGCCCTTATTCACTTCAGACACTTTTACTGTGCTTGCACTCTACTTTCTTCACCACTCTTTTCATCTTATAGGCATTCTTTATCATCAGTGCCAAAGTCCAGTTGTAACTGAGAAGGAGCCAAGCCCCAGACCACTAAGCCTAGTCCACCCCACAATACTGGGAACACAGAGGGGGATGCGCTCCCCAATGCACAAAACCGTTCTGAAGAGAACAAAATCACTGCCCACTCATGGACTCTGCTTCCCAACTGTCTCACCTGTGGGCGCAAGGCCTGTAGGTGGATACGAGGAAGACGAATGTGAGCTCAGAGAATATTTCTGTTGAGTGTTTCTAATCCAGATATAAACTTGCAGAGTAGTTTGCTAGTGCACGCTTGAGCTTACTTGCAGTGCCGATTCTCTCGGCCGATTGAAATTTAGACAAATTTAACGGTCAGATGTCAGATCACAGCTGGCAGCTCATCTTATCATCACCGTTTCATTATTTTGTTTGTTTTGTTTATAGCGACCATATTGCACAGTCATACACAGTATGTGCCTAAAATGATGTGGATGAAAACATTTTCAAACTATAGTGCAGTTTTGTTGTTTTTCTTAGAGGTTTGAGGTCTTATTTTTCCGATCGATTGTGTGCTTGTTGAGACCGGTCCCTGCAAAAGACTGTATTCTTCCTCCACACGTAGGATCATTTTAACAGCTCAAACACTCACCGATTACTGCTTTTTTTCTGTATCTGTATGGCCCCAGTGTAACTACTGGTTTCCCTTTTATGTACATATATGTTGTTAAGGCTGAAGAGCAAAGCAAAGCTTAAATCTCTACTGTTGCAGTCTGCAACAGTAGAGATTTAAGCTGTGGAATAAAACCACTTCTCTGATTAAAAAAGGACTCTGGTGCTGCTTGTTTGATTTCTGTTTCGCCTTTTTTGTCTGTTTTTTCCTTTCATGCCTCTAAACGCTGTTCACAAACTAGATCCTTAACAATTAGTAAACACTCTGCACTTCTTGTACTTTCAGGGCTCCACAGCTGTTCTCTCTGTACAAATCAGTAAGGAAAAAAGTAGTCATTTTTGTATTATTAGTATTGTGTAATCTAATGCAATTATTATTATTAATTTAAGACTTAGACCTGATACTAGATTTTCACATTTTGTCATGCAACATGCAATACTGTGTTAAAATTTTGAGCCACACGCTTGTTTTTTGTTTTAAATATTTTGCCAGGAAATAGATGCTGTGATTTATAGAAATATGTGCAAACATATGTGGAAATACAGTTTTTGCCTTATATAATTCTAAAAAGCTTTAAAGTGAATTTGATATGGCTGCTTTTATTCTTGAACACAGCCTGAACTCTCTTAGACAAGCTATTCCTGTCATTATTGTCAGTCTTCAGTAGTTCTCCAGGCTTCTTGAAGGACTTTAAAAGCTCTTCTTTGGATGTTCACTGCCTTTTGTTCCAGTCTTGTTAAGATGATCCCACGCTGCCTCAGTAATGTTAAGGTCTGGGCTCTGGGGATGCCAATCCATGATTGATAGCATTTCATTGGGTGTGTTTGCGATCACTGAAATGCTGAAAAATGAAGCTGTTGTCTAAATCTGACAGTACTTTTAACCATTCATAGTTCCATCATTTTTGACAAGATCCCTGATGCATCTCTCAGGTCCTGTGTCAGGTCTTTGCTGGATATCTTAAGGACATGACTTTCAGATGCTATTCATCTGCTGTACATATTCTTTTGGGCTTGCCACTTCTTGTGTCCTCCACCTGTCCAGTTTCCTTATTTTTAAGGACACACTGCATTCAATGCTGAGATATGCCAAGTTTGATTTCATGCCTATCAAACTTGTATCTTTGACATTTTTTGAAGTTCCAGTTGAACCAGTTGAATCTGCAAAATATTTACACAGGCTGCTAGTAACAAAGTACCTGAACATCCCATTTAAAATTGGTTCTTTCTCAGTTGTCAGTTATGTGTAGACACAACACTAGTTCATGCTTTGAGTCGGGTGCCTTTTTGTGCTCGGCTGACTCACTAAACTCAAAAAAAAACCTGAACCTGGTCAGGTATTGAAAAAACAGTCAATGTCCAAAGAAAAAAAGTCTGGAGAACTATTGCTCAAGACCATTTTTAAAAGTTATAAGAAAGTCTGTCTCCTTCAGAGCAAAATATAAAGATAAAAGTGGTGGCTCAAGACTTTTGCAAAGTACCGTAATTAAAACAATTAAGTATGAATCTGGTAAATTTTGAGAAAAATGTGAATGAATACTTTTTAGGAGTAAATAATAGTAACCGGCATGTTATCTGGTATTTTATGACTTTTTATATCAAAATAAACTTTGTAGTATTTACTATTAGAGGGAATGGAAGAGGCTTCTATTTCTTTTAAAGGGTGTTTCCACCGTAAAGAATAGATTCATTAATATGCTATTGTATATTAATGAACATTTCTGAATATTTATTAATCTAGAGTACTGGCAAAGGGCAGCATTTAAATTTTAATAATGGAAGAGAACTCAAAACTAACCAACGGATGTCATTTAAACTTTATAATTTTGGGGAAAACCTCACTGTAGAGCCCTGAATGTCTGCTCTTCTTTAACACTCTGATTCCTCTGTATAGATGCAGCAGATCTTACTCCTTTTATGCATACATTAATGCTGGTTAATAATATTAGTTATAATATATAATTTGTGTGTGTATGTGTATCATGAGTCAGGGCCCTTGCACTCAGAACTTTTTTAACTTTGTTTTTTTTTTATCAAACAAAACTTTTTGTATGCATTTTGTGTGAAAACACATTTGTGGAGGGAGGGGGGATCAATGCAGTCCAATAAGGTATTTTCCCCAAAAAATGACTGAATAACCAAACACATTTTCAGCTTATATTTCATTTATAATCTGAAAGATGCTAAATTAGTCACAGAACAGAGTTCAGCCATTTACCTATTTCCCATGTGTGTGCCGCAGTCACAGCAAAGTATAGTATCCTGACTAAAGAAGTAATTAAATGTAGAGATTGTAATTAACAGTGATACAACGATATCTGCATAATTATGCAATTATATATTTAAAAGTATAGCTTGCAATCCTTTTTAACCTTCGTAGTCAGTCAACAAACTTTTCTGATACACGTGAGAACTGTTGAAGCATTTCTTGGGATTTCATCTATTGAACTCCTTCCTGTCATTCCACTGTTTTAAATCTTTGAGTTGCACTATGTGGCTCTCATCCATTTCATTCATCCATTTTGCTCTGTAAACCAAAGGATATATGGTAAGTTGCTTCATACTTTTGTTCCGAGGCTTTTTAAGTTCCCCGTTCAGGCAGCTTTCTTTGGGGTTATTTCTATAATGCCAACTAATGTTCATGAATCAGAACACTTATCTGAACATCTTCAGTAGCCTTGTCTGCTTTTGACTGGCTAATGTTGTAAGGATATGATGTTTATATCAGTTTTATTTATTTTAGTTTTACTTTGGAACATATTCAGACCCACAGGAAAGTGAGTATTGGTGTTAATTCATTTTTTTTCTCTAATAAATTTTTCTTCATTTTTGCAAAAAGTCATCACAGAGGACAGCAAATGTCTGTGGTGCAATAAATGGACAAATTTGGAGTCCTGCAGTGTGCAAGCTGCTGAATTTTTACAGACATAAAAATGTAAAACAGTTGGGAGGAAAGGCAGCCAAGGCAGTAAAGAACACTCATGCTGAGTCATGCACGGTATTTACATGAATAGAGTATTTATATTAGCGCAAGTCTTTCCATAAGAAGTGGAAGAGTGAGAAACTTATTCACTGTAAAGAGGGAGAAACCTTGGAAACTCTAGAGTTCAAAGCTAAGAGAGAATTTTTTTATTTTCCAGGTAAAAGCAGGAAAGCAACCAGTCATTTTTCAGCAGGACACCAGTCTCCAGATTACCCAACACTGCCCATGACTCTTTCTACAGAGGCCCTTCAGCAGAACAGCAAAAATCAGCGCACAAAGTTTCCAAAAAGTTTCTTCATCAAGCCCTCCCTTAAGGGCTTCAACCTGCTCGGGCTGCGAAAAGCCCAAAGACGGTCTCCAATCCCAGCCAGTCGCAGCTGCGAGGACCTTGATGGTCCCCCGCAGCCCACCGGACCCTGGAAGCGCTCCCACTCTCTGGGAGATCTGCAGAACTTTGAGCAGAAGAACGATCTCAGTGTGGAGCTTAAGCTTAGTAAGGAAATACCCAAATCAGGCAAAACTAGCCCCATCAAGCCCTGTAGAGACGCCGTTTCTCCAGCTCAAAATGGGACTCCAACGGTTAGTCCTAAAGGAAGGGCTGATAGGCCGCCAGTACCCTCACAGCTTCGCCTACGCTCTTCTTGTCCAACATCAATGTCCTCCAACCCTCCAGAGCCCCTTTCCAGCCCCACTCCAAGTCCTCCTGATTCTAGTGCTAGTGGGGAGAGGGTGATGCGGACTCACCCCAAAAAGCCTCCCATCCCTCCCCCTGTACCTGCAAAGAAATCTAGAGAGAGACTAGCCAATGGCCTTCGTCACCCCCCTCTCTCCCTTCCCTCCTCGCCATCCCCTACCGCCTCGCCTACCCACTCCCTCAATCGCTCTCAACCCAGCAGCCCTATAATCCGCAGCCCCGGCCTGAGTGCCCCTGCTCTGCCTCCCAAGACCCCAAGTACTCCAGCCAGTCCATGTGCCACCTCATCAGCCTCATCCATGGGCGAGGAATCCGGCACTCCACCAGCGGTGCAGCCTCCCTGGCTCTCGGATCTTGGAGGCAAGATGGCTGTTACGAGGAAACTTTCCCATACCAAGATAGGTCCTGATCTTTTTACCCTCCTGGAGCAACGGCTGCAGAGTGAGGGCATTGATCTTACCGAGGAGCCCTACTCTGACAAGGTTAGTTAAGCATCATCTAAAACATGGAAAATTACCTCATATTTTACACTACAAATTACATTTTACTTTCACTGGTGATAGATGAATTTATAACCAGTTCAGATACCATTAAAACGAAGGGTGACAGTTTAACATTGAATCATTAAAAAGCTTAAAACTGGTTTCCTTCAGTGACTGATCGTTCTTGAAGCAGAAGTTTTTGTGGTGAATAATAGATGTACACACACAGATAGGATATTTGGTTTTTAAAAAGAATCACATCCTTTTCAGTGCTCAAGAAAAATATTTGATTTATAAAAATCCAAACCACCTCCAGGCCATACTTTTCTGGCGTCAGGGTCTTTTGGTTCAGCATTGTAACATGCCTAACTTAACTCAGTCATAATTTTACTGAAGCTCTGATCCAAATAATTTTGTGTTTAGGACAAAAACATCATCAGCTTGCTTTTGGAACTTGGTTTAAAAATAGACACTAATAGAGTCTAGAGTCTGTGTGTTTCTCATTGTGTGCGCATGCCGTTTTATATCTAAAGGCATTTATTTGTGAGTGAGGGTGTGGGTGGGTGAGGGTGTGTGTGTGCGCAATAATAAATATGCTGGAGCTGAGAAGGAAAGACTGTGGCTTGAGTCTTACTATGATGCGGTTCAGACTGTTAAGTTTATGGGCTGAATCTTACTGAAGGCAGACGGGGTTATAAAACCTCCTGCCTCTTGCCAGACCCCAGGCTGGGCCCCTTGAACATGTTGGAGCCCCCAGCACTGGCAAGAAAACAACACATATCCAAACAGAGGCATCAAGTGATGAGGTGAGAAGTGGGGCCCTCAACCACAGCAGAGCTCTGCTGGATTCCTGTTAGTCATAAGTGGACTGGCAGAGACATGAGAGGCGCATTGTTGTCCTACTAGCAACGTGTGCCAGTGCGCCTTGAGGCTTCACTCTGGCTGTCAGAAGTCAGTTAGGTAACTTAATGAATTATTTAGATTATGAGTGAATCAGTATCTACAGATTTCAGTGAAGGAGGGCGTTAGGGCATGGCTAGTAGAGATTGTAGGGGGGAAAAAAGAAGATGAAAGTCTTTTGCGATTTGATGGAGCAGCATAGCAAAGTAGAGTATTGAATGAAGGTAGGAAATAGGACAGGACCCAGGGGTTCATACGTTCCTGGTGATGGAGCAGATGGACACTTTTGGATGGCACTGATGTTGGAAATGGGGAGGAGGCGATTTGCACGAATAGCTGTCTAAAAGGTCAAATGAAAGAATAGACGTTTCAAAGAACAGGAACGCATTTGCTTATTGATTTTAGAAGGCGTTAAATGATACTAGCTTTAAGTGGTTTCAAAGTGTTGTTCTCTCCTTCTAGCCATATTCAATGTTTTTCTCACAACTTCCTTCCTTCAGCACGGCCGATGCGGCATCCCCCACCCGCTGGTACAGCGTTACTCTGAGGATCTGGAGCAGCCAGTCAAAGACGTGGCGTCTACCATAGACCAGCTCAGAGTCAAAGAGCTCCGTAAACAACACCGCATGGCTGTAAGGGAACAATAATTATCCTGAGTGTTTCGATAGAGTCCACTTTTGGGCAATTTTATGCATTTTAGTGTGAGATAAATGCTGTGAGGCTTTCCTGAAGTGTAACAATGAAGGCTGGAAAATTGGCCAGTTCGAAGGACCAAAAGCCATTGTTGGGGTGAAGTGCAAATTACGGTTGTTTGGCTATCTAATGGCCCAGCTAAATGTGGAAATAATAAAGAAATAATAAAGGGAATGGCTATGTAATTACTGTTATGAAACAACAGTAAAAGCACTAAAGATGTTAATAGAGCCTCATGAGTTGTTCAGAAATGGAGCTTTCGGGCCAAAGTTGCCTACAAAATGAATAAAAAACCTGCACTGATTTGACTACATATACATTATGCGCCATCATCCTGTGAAACTAATGATTTTTAAACCACCGTGTCACTCAGATCCCCTCTGGAGGTTTGACGGAGATGTGCCGAAAGCCTCCCACCTTAGGAAACGTCAGCACAGTCTCCGATTGGCTCATCTCCATCGGCCTACCCATGTACTCCACAACTCTGGCGACAGCAGGGATTGACACGCTGAGCCGCGTGGCCTTGTTAACAGAGAGCAGCGTGTGGGAAGCTGGGGTGCGGGACGAACGTCACGTCCGCCGCCTGATCAGTGAGGCACGATTGGTCCACGCACACAGAGAGGTGCAGTCGTAATCATGCTGGTGGAGTCGAGTCGCATCAACTCACTGATCCGCACCATGTCGTGGTCAGTACGTGGCCTCGGGTAAATTGCCCCCCACGGCACTACAGCATTTCTTCTCGAACATGTTAAAGACATATCCTGCTCTCTGATTTTTTTTTTTCCTCTCTCTTTTATCACGCTGTCTTTTTTCCAAATGTTTACGACATCGAGTTCCTCCAAACAGCCAAGACAAGATATCAGATGCCTTTAAAAGAAAAGAAAAAAGACAAAAAAGACTGTAGACTCACTGTGTGGGATGATTTCCATTCTGAAGACGTCTCCCAAAGTCTTAAAATAAAGACTTGGATCTGCCTTTAAGGAAGATAGCACACACTTTTTTTTTTTTTAAGGATGGATTTTTTAAAAAGAAAATCAAGAAAGACTATTTTCTGCATATTTCATAAGTGCTTCATTTTCATCTGTCGTGTGGCAGAGGCAACTTAATCTGAGGGTCATTTAAGGAAGTAGCTCAGCCAAAGCGACGTAATTCGATGTTTGCTTCCCACTAATAGTTTCACGATGACGCGACACATTTAATATCTGGACTGTTAATCAACTAAATACACACACCAAACAATGGCTTCGAGGTGGCTTATTTTGTGTCATGCTTATATATTGTAGCATAGGGCACATCTTAATTTCAAAATGACTCGTGTTAAAATTTGTGTTTTGCATTTTGATCGTTGCGGGCTTACTTCGAGCCCACCCTGTCATTTTATAGTTCTGTATTTTATACTTTACCCTTTCACAACAATATCCTGGATGGGCACTTTGCTCTTATATAAAGTCTTAAAGCTCTGTTTTGCTGTAGAATTTACAATCACCTCTCGCTGAAATAATACATTCCCTGGTGTGTCAACGGACCTTTTAAGTTGCCTTACCATTATGATGAGGAGTTACAAAGACTGAGACTGAACTGTGGCATATATCCTATACTATACATATTATACATGCATTCTCAACTAGATCATTTCACTGATATACATGGATGTGGAGCCCAGAACATGTTTCTAAGTGATTGAAGTGTCCATTCCAGTGAAGCATGGCTAATACCACAACACCACAGGCTTGCCACAGGCATGACCATTGCATGCTGAACATCTCTGGACCATATTAAAACACACTGACTTGTACGTGTTACAGAGGGGTTATGGAACCGGGAAGCACGAAGACACAGCTGACGTCTGGGCCGTCAGGTCCCGAATTTACTGGACTGTCAACAATGGCTGCAGTGTTGAGGAATTTAAATTATAGCAGAACAATAAGCTGTTTGGGATGTATTTTCTTTTCTTCCAATCAATGCTAGTATGAGTTGTCAAACAGTTAAAAGGAATGGTCGATGCAAGCTGTCACATCAGGTGAAAAGGTGACCTCCGTGTTCAGAAAAACAAGTTTTAAAATTCAGGGAAATGCTGAGCGAGGTCGGCCTGAGGGGGGGAAAAAATCTTGGGATCAAAAACACAACTGAAACTATCCAGAATGTCATTAGTCTTTTGTTTGCACACACTAAATGAAACTGAACAAATAAATATTATTTCTCTCCCTCACTCTTTATTTCTAACAGTTATAAGTTTTGTAGCCAGAATCAAGCTGATGACTTACTTCATTTCATTCATTGAAATTCTGAACAACAGTTACTCCAGCATTTAGAGGCTATGTTTTGCAGTGGGCACTTGGCAGACAGATGGATCGATGGATACACGATGCCTTTTTTTCCTCTCAATCAAAGTGGTGCTCTGGGCTAAGTGAGGAGAGGGGGTCGTTAGTAGAAGACCCGAAAAGTGTTTTGTAAAGATTGAAAATACTGACACTGTAAATGCACTTTAGATGGTAAATGTAACTGTTTTATAGGCAAAAATTGGCTACATTTTGTTCGCAGGTCCATTAATGGACACCTTTGTCAGGTAATGTAAAGAGTTTCAAAGGGGTTATGCTGGTATTTTAACGTAGTATTGAGTTCCCAATGCCAAGTTTAATTCAACTGAGTTCCAGTTACTCACTTCCAGTTTGTTGTTTTGCAACCTAAATTCTTAATTACATATATGAAATGCTTAGCAGAAGTTGCACATTCTGTATATGTAATTGATATTTAAATAACTTATTTTTGCTTTTTTTTTTTTCATGTCATCTTGTAATTAGCTGTATTATATGAATAGCAATACCTTCCTGCGTAATGCATATTGCTTTAGCCAGTAAGGAGCGACAGTATGTATTGTAAAATATGTGTACAAATAATTTTATTTGGTTTTCATCTACCTAATGATTGTCCATACAGATTTGCCTGTGTATTGAAACAACAAAAGTAATGTCCATAACTATTTGTCATTCTGAAATATAATAAACTGTTTCTTGCAATGACTGCGGCCTGCTGATTGCAACTATGCAGCTGTACCCACAAAGGCAAAGTAGTGGAAAGCTATATGTAAGCTATATACTGGCTTTGGGCCTGTGTGCTAAACTGTGACGCTCCACGTTGGACTGTTGAGATCTGTTTTAAATATATATTAAAACAATAACCTAAAAAAACAAAGACCCATTTTGTTTTTAGAGAACTTGATTGTACCGCAGAAAACTAATAAAGAGACGAGATCATCTGTTATCATGTTTGGAATTGGCAGATCTGAATAACCTCATGTGGTTACTATAATGCCAAAGGCTCAGTTGGCAGAACTCTGTAAAAACAAGGAGCTTAGAAACATTGTCTTTTGTCTGGCTCATAATGCCTCATTTCAAAAACTATACACACATCAGCTCATGACCAAGACAACAAGATCCAAAGCAAATTTGTTCTGCAGGCTGTCTGTCTAGCCTTTGTTGCAGTGCAGCTGTTGACAGCGAATGCACACTGAGGTTTTCCAGTCTTATTCATGTTGAGGAGTCACAAATGGGTACAGACCAGAGTGTAAACCCCAGTTTGGTTATGTGTTTTTTTTTCCCCGAGATGACTGCACGCGTCATTTGGGAGTCGATTTTACTTGCATGGCTTTTATCTCGGCTCATATCTGTCTTTCTTCGGAGTGAAAACGGACAGCTAAACAAGCATTTCCTTCAAATGGATAAAATCAAAAATATGTGATGGCTGCAAAAGAAACCCTCCAAATAAGCAGCAACAGTTCAACAATCTCTTATAGTCCTTTATGCCTACCCGACTCAATGTCAGATAGAACAACTGCTCATTGAAACTGACATATTTCAGGGGGAAAGGATTACAGTGAACCTTGTCTGCTTTAGCTGATTTGCCATTATTCTGAATCACTTCTCCTTCTGAGCTTTTGAATGGATGCTTTATAACTTCATCTTGGCACAGCCTATAATGAAAGCTCCCTAAGATCCTGATTCTTGATAGAACAATCCAACATACATGATACCTCACTGGCCATTTTATTAGGTACACATCTAACCAGGCACTTGCGCGTCAGCAAATCAATGTATTTAGGTGTGCAATATTCAGAAATTGCTGCTCTACTGGGATTTTTTCACATAACCGTCACTAGGTCCTAATAAGAGAAAATATCCAGTGAGCAGAGTTCTCTGGGTAAAAATGTCTTGTCTAGGTCAGAGGAGGATAGCCAGACTGCTTTGGGCTGATAAGTAGAAACTGTTGAAGTGCAGAAGACCATCTCTGAACAGACAACACGTGTAAGACCAACTGACTGTCATTTCTGTCAGCTAAGATCAAGAAATCCAGGCCACAATTCACACAAGCATGGCTCTATCATGCCTTGTATCAACAGTTCAGGCTGCTGCTGGTGGTGTAATGGCGTAGGGCAGGGGTGGGGGAACTCCAGGCCTCAAGGGCCGGTGTCCTGCAGGTTTTAGATGTGTCCTTGATCCAACACAGCTGGATTAAATGGCTAAATTACCTCCTCAACATGTCTTGAAGTTCTTCAGAGGCCTGGTAATAAACTAATGATTTGATTCAGGTGTGTTGACCCAGGGTGATATCTAAAACCTGCAGGACATCGGCGTTTGAGGCCTGGAGTTCTCCACCTCTGGTGTAGGGAATACTTCCTTGGCACTCTTTGAGCCTTTTGGTACTATTTTAGCATTCTTTAAAAGCCACAGCCGACATAAGTATCATTACTCACCACAGCGTACCCATCTTCTGATGGCTGCTTCCAGCACGGTAACATGCTATTACACGAAGCTCAAATCATCTTAAACTGGTTTCTTGAACATGAGAATGAGTTCACTTCACTCTAATGGCTTCCACAGTCACCAGATCTAAATCTAGTAGAGCACCTTTGGAATGTGGTGGAATGGAGGATTCACATGATGGATGTGTAGCTGGCATATCTGCAACTGTGTGATGCTATTCTAGGAGCTTGGAAAGAAAGCAACTCGCCTTCTTTAAGTTTTTTGAAAGTTCAAGAAACTTCAAAAGGTCCAGTCGCTTTCTTTCCAAGCTCCTTAGACTACCACAACCTGGATGACTGAGAACTTAGACAGATGTGTGATTTCCTCATGTCAGTATAGACCAAAATCTGAGGTGTGTTTCGAACTTTGGAATCTATGCCACAAGAAATTATCTGTGAAAGGGGTGCAAGTCAGTATTAGCAAGGTTTACTTAATAAAGTGGCCAACGACTGTGACTGGATCATTGTAGACTTCATCAAAAGCAGAAACCGCTAGCAAATTTAGTCCCACGAGACTGAGAGGTGTCCTCATTATCCCAAGATTCTACAAAACGCAGTGATACATTGAAGAAAATGCAATACTTTAATCTCCACCTTGCAGACTATGAGCTTCCTCTTGGTGCATGTGAGACTTGACACACATCAAAAGGAGAAGACTTTTGGAGCCATGTCCAGTAATTCTGATTAGACTATGCCTGACGTACTGTGGTGTCCTTGGTGCTTTCCATACTGTAGTACCATGAAGTAAAGGTCTGTGCTGTATGGCAGATTTTGACCATGCGGCACAGAATAAATTCCTTATTTTTGTGCCTAGCTTGCCAATATGCTGTTCATTTCCGTGTGTTCACCATTTTTTTTTTTCTCTATTTCTCTTTATTACATTTGCCCTTTGGAGTCAAATTGTTTTCACAGCTCCTGTGGCTACAGTGAGTATTGTAGCTGTCAGGGAAGTAGTTACTGTTTTGAATGGCCTCCTAAGTACAGGTGTAGTGTAATGGTGGGTTTTGGCTCTGCTGTGGAAAGCAAAGCTTCTAACAACAGGCCTGAGGGGGTAAGAGAAAGTTACGACATGCACACACACGAGGGATGAGCAGATAGACTTACTCGGTAGCTTCTTTTTAACATTTATCAGACCAGTACTTCTTTATCATTTGGTGATAAGACAATTTTAAGCCTTTTCCGAGTAATGACCGTTTTGTCAGAGAATATAAACTTTTCCGTTTGTTTTTTTTAAGGCCTTTCCCCCCCAAATTTTCTGTAAACATAAATTACACAACTACGATTAATTTTTTTTTTTTTTAAAAAGCTGCTGCATGATAATTGACTCGTTTCCACCGATATCATATGAGAGTCCGCTCCCTGGCCTGTAGGCGACGCTGTTTTACGCACTGCAATCCAAACCAAACCCTGTGTGAAGTGGAAGTTTTTCTGATTTCCACGTTAAGTAATCTGACACCCAGACTCTGAGCAGAAGGATGGACCCTTAACTCGGCTGGGAGGACGGAAGGAAGGAGCAGTCACCCAGCGAGCATAAACGAGCAGAAGCGAAACGCTGTACGCAAAAAACAGCCCCAGCAGCGGAGAAGATCTGGGTGCCAGCGCGTCTCCAGTTAACTGTCCGTCTCACTCAAATGATCTCAAGGCGACAAGTTTCACTTTCCACATGCGAATGGGTGACTTTCCGCAGCGCTTTGTGAGGAGAAGAGGATGAAGAATTTCAACAGCAGTGCCCTTCACAGCCATAGCCAGTCTACCAACCACATTAGAGAGCGAAACAGCAGAAAGTACAGCTTACTCTCTGTTTTGCCGTTGCGATTTTCTCTCCGAGGTTATGGGTTCTGCATGGCTACGCTGTTTCTCTTCTGTTTCGGCTCCCTATTTTACCAGCTGAACGGAGGACCTCCTAAAATCCTGCTAGACATCAGACAGTATCTCGGTAAGAACTTTTCCTTTAAAAACAAAAACATCCTTCCTGAAGGTCGTTATCAAAATGATAGTAAGAAGTTGCTCTCCACGTCTGGACATTTTTTTTTTTTTTTTTAATCGGTGGGAGTTATTAAGAAACGTTTATCAAAAACGGAAAGGGTCTCTTTCATGAAATCCACCGGAGGCCACATCGTCTCCTCAACCTCATTCAGCCCAGATGGACGAAACCGATTTTCTCTCGTGCTTACTTCTAAGTGTTAATTTATCCATGTGGAGTTTGTGTTTTAAACCTAAAAAGACCCCCACATTTTAATATCAATGCAGACACTAACTATTGCATATACACAGCTGTGTATCATCCCGAGAAAATATCATCCCGTCAGTCTACAAACATGTGTGGAAAAAATGTGAAATTTTTTCACTCATTTTGTTTGACCAGCCAAACCTGGGGTATTTATCGTCACTTTTACGCCGCTGTGACTTGTAAGAGCAT
Source organism: Oreochromis aureus (assembly GCF_013358895.1). Lineage (NCBI taxonomy): Eukaryota > Metazoa > Chordata > Actinopteri > Cichliformes > Cichlidae > Oreochromis > Oreochromis aureus. The sequence goes on along the minus strand of NC_052956.1, from coordinate 11,185,988 downwards.
GATTGAGAGGTGTTATGGTAACTAGAACTTAGCAACTGTTAGGATTCATGCTGACTGACGCCTCTTCTTGTACAGCCAGCTGGTGCGCTCCAGCCGCGCAGCTCTCATTACGCACGGCTTGCACCGGTTGAACGAGGGGTGAAAGGCTGAATTTATGTGGTTATTTAAAGCCTAGAGTGCATCTGTGGTTGTTTTAATAAAAAGCACGCTACAGTGTTGCCAGTTTTTTAATGTCAGGCAGGTTTCCAGTTTAAAATATTCTGGCCTGAAGGGATTATTTTAAAATATTTATATGGATATATTTTAACATGACTTGGCAGCTATATTTCTGTCATTACAGTGCACTGGATCTTAACTAGGGTAAAGTGGATAAAGTCTACTGTGTGCGTGAAAAAGAGTCCATTTGTGGCCTCATCTGCCACAGACATATGTCTGAGTGTCAGCCTTTAGGATAAGATCTGTCAAAAGTCAAAAGGCAGTGTCTGCTTGTACAAGTCTGATCTTGTGACTTCAACCTCTTTGATACCCTAAACAGAATCAGATGCAAAGGTGATTTTCCATCAGCATGTCTGACACTGAGCGAGAACACGGCCTGTGTCTTGAAAAAATTAGGTTGCGTTTCTACCTATTTCTCACAGGGGGCTAACCTTTTATCACGTGATAAACATCTGGAACAGAATGAGAGTCACTTTCCAGGTCAGCTACTAATCCCCTGGGTCAGATTGGTTTCCTGTAGACACACGCACACACACACAGTCTAACTGACTCGCATACAAATGCATAGACAGACTAAAGCTGCACAATATTGTAAAAAAATAACTTGGATTTGGTTCAAAGCATAAGCACAGATTCCTAAAATAGAACGTTTTACATTTTTTTGAAGAGTGCTAAAATATTAAAAGTAGGTTTGTATAGTTCACACTGCAGAAACATTCATCTTTGGAGCCTAATAATGTGATATAGAAATCACGGCAGTCGACACCAGTTTATTTTATTTTAAAGTACTTGCACAAAGCTAATGCATGCATGGTGAGATAGCCTCCTTACTGCAGCACTGCTTCTGAGAAGTGCTCTATTCTGAACAAATACACTGATATGCCTAGGCTGATGATGGGGCAGATGTATGTGCTATTACCACAGACAAGCAAGCAAGCAAATCACATCAAAACACCATTAGGCAAAAAGAAATGTATAATTTGGTCCACAAGGCTGAGTGTTAGTGGCTTATAGGGCATAAGCCACTAACACTCAGCCTTGTGGACCAGGATGAGGAATCCCTCTATTAGAAAATCTAGTCTCTGCTCCCACCTGCATGATTGATCTCCACAGCAGCTCTACACAGAGACCCTGTGGACCTGAGCCTTGTCAAACAGTGACTCCACTGTAGTGTATGGAGTTCAGGAGGGGTTTTTTTTTTTATGTAACACCGCCACAGTGTAGCACCTCAACTGGGATGTGGATGAGTAATCGTCTGCATTTATTATGATGCTGAGGCAAAGAAGAAAGACTTTGTAGCTGAAAGTTGTGACAGGGTGAAATTGATCATATAAAGTTAAAGTTTTTTTGATGCTGTTTTGTTTCCTGAGTCTGAGTCAGCAGGTTTGTGGCAAGTTTCAGGTAACTTTATTGCATGTAAAACAGTTGTAGAAAGAGAAATCCAGTTGGGCTGGTGTGTGAAAGAGCTTGAGATGTGGTCTGCTCATTGTCTCTATTCTGAAGTGTGTGTGGTCTTGAGGGAGAGACCTTGGAAGGAAGAAATCTAGGATAAAGGAGGGACGGTACAAAATACTCCTGTGATTGGAACTGCTTTGAACAGGTTCATAGGAAAGTTATTTTCACAAAGAGCTCACACAGTCTTCACTCTTTGTTGTGTCTGTGTGTCACAGAGTTATTCAGAACCCAGATGCAAGCTCCAAAAAACTGTACAAGGGGAAACTTCACAAATTACCAGAATTATGAGGAAAAGCAGACCTTTAAAATAAATGCCTCCTTCTAGTGAATAAAATAATAACACTTATAAATCAATTACTTTAAATATAATAGCTCTAAGCCTGGCGTTGGCATTTCTAACTAATGCACCACATTTTCTCTGATGAAGAGATATTTTATGCCTGTTGCTGTACCTCATTAAACGCACGTGTGACCTAACTTGTGTTACTTTTGGCTGCGCTGTGCCAAGATGAAGGTGAGGAATCCTGTTGAGGTGGGTGAGCGTGGGCGTGCACGTGGAGGTTGGCAGCTTGAATTAGTGTGATTGTGTGATAGGTGTGTGGGTTTCTCTCAGTCAGATGTTGCCGGTAGGGAACAGACCTTGTTTTGTTTGGATCGGTGCGGAGGTCGGTGGATGAGGATGTCACTCAACATGCCGTATAGTTGCAGTAACTAAACTGCCGTGCAGACCTTTAAACCTGCTGAATTTACAGCCTTGCTCACCACTGTGCGCTCACACTCGCTGACCTTGTCTAACACTTTCTCGTGTCTGTCTTTCCCTCCTTTGCTCATAAACTGTATGCTGACCCAGCTACCTTGCCAGAAAATGCCTCTTCTTGCCAGGGGGTGTATGGACATGTCTGTGTGGCAAAAATATGTATATAAATGAAAAGTTACAACAAAGTTTCAACGACTGGGAAAGAAGTGTTCTTCATATTTTATGCCAGATTTGTAAGTGCTTGGAGCTGAGACAGCAAAACAGAGCGAAACACAACGTCCTCTTTAACTGTGCTCTTACTCAATACATGGCGCACTTACTCCTTTTAACATATATTTCTGTTTAATGGACTTTTAAGCAACATTTAAGTATGCACGTCGTTCTAAGTGTTTGTGTGTTGTTATAGTCCCCAGTCTTCTTGCCATGAATCATAAATGCTGAACTTGATGTGGCTGGGAGTCTTTCACCACTAACTTTGCTCTGCTTCTCAAAAGAACCCTTTAACCTTTTTAAAACTCACACACGTAAATTTAACTTTTCAGAAATGGGCCAGTAAAGTGTCCGAGTTGGAGACTCTGGGGCGGTATTAGGGATTAGACAAGTATGCGTGGACACAGAAGAAGCTTTAGGGTCGCTCGGCCTCCCTTCAGTTTGTGTCATGTTTGCACCTTTGCTAGCCAGGAAGTGGTTCAAAGCAAACTTTTTAAATGAATTCAAATAAAGTTTAGTTTGGCTGGTCAGCGCTTAGTAGGTGTAGCGACACAAACTTTATATGTATATAATAAATTCAGGGAGGATGAGTTGGGAATTGCTGCAGAGAGAGAAAGGGAAGATTTTCCTGCTGTTAGAAGAACACATACTGTTCCTTGACCTCCTACAGACTCATGAATAATACACAACGAGTATAACATTGTGTCTTACATACCTTAACAGGGCTGAAACCGCTAATGTAGAGGTGCTTAAACTGTAGGGTGGACCAGACTAGTGTGGGTGATAACAAAGTTAAACTAAACTGAATTAATTAGATTCTAGTACGGGAAATAAACAAATAACAGTTTGCTGATGTATTGTGCTTACCTTTATTTTCTATTGCTCTACTTAAATTCTTTTATTCCTATTATTTTCTAAGAAAAAATGATGGAGTTTGGGGTGTGAATTCATTAATGGAGTAATTGTTATAAGTAAGTCTGGAAGTTAATGAGATGGCGAGGCCTCCGTCGTCCATCAGTGTGTCTATCCATCCATCCCTCCACAATTCACAAAATTAGCTACTTTTCTTAGAGCGCTGGGCAGATTTTAGCGAAGATTGAACACAATGACCAACTAATGGATCCTTTTTCCTATTTTTATGCTCTTCTCCTCACTGAGTATTGCTCAGATTGCAGTGAAATTAGATTAATTTGTTTTTGAATATGTCTAATTGAGAGCCTTCTTGCCTTCTTCATGGATTTTAATTGTCATTGGTTTGTACAGCGAACCAATGACACCTTACAACTTTCTTTCTCTGCTTCACGTACTATATTAACCTGCCAGATGAGCTACTACATCATTGATATTCTGGTGGTCAAAGATTAGATGCATTAAACTGCTCATTATTCCTTTATTTCACATCAGAATAACCTTTTTGCTTTACCTTTTGCACCGGTGACCTTTACAGACCTCTAACTTCAAATCTCACCTTCTGCTTGAATTTAAATAGTTTATAGTTAAGAGTTAATAGTGTATATTTTATACACATGCATGCACATTTATGTTTACACACAGGCACACATACTGAAAAAGCTGACAAGTTAGTCACATTGAAAAGCTTTTTTTGAACGAGGCAGTCATGTAAGTGTGAATTCTGGAGCAAACTCGCCACTGTAGTCACACAAATACACCCACTTCCTATTAAAGGATATTAAAAACAAGCTCTTTTTAAAATTTAAATAATATTCTGCACTTTAAAATGACAGATTTATTGGCACCGACTCTTTGCCCAAAGTGACAGTCTCCAGGCTTCATGGCAGTATACCAAATGTCACATAGAGTGAAAATCAGGCTGGTCAAGCTGTCAGTCAGCGTTTTCAGCTGCCTAACAGGGTTGCCAGATGTGCAGTTTGAGCCTAAGTGAAGTCGGTGATGTGGAAAGGTGTTTCAGCTCCCGGTTTAATTCTTTACTTCACACCTTTTCATTTCTGTTATTGACTTGTGCAGCAGATAAGCAGAGGTTACCAACCCAAGCACGGACATACATTTATTTTTAATGCTAAAGACTCAAAATAATCCAATATTTAGAATAATATTTTGCATCCATCCAGCACCTCCACCTGACAAGCCTCATTAGGAAGTGAAGGCAGGACAGCTTGGTCTACTTACTCTGTATTCCTTCTTGTGCAGGGCACAAGTGTTGAGGAAAACTACACATTACTTCCACTAGACCCCAAAACAACCCCTAACTGGCAGCACATCCAACTTAAATGCCAAAACAATCAGATGGCCCATAATTTTCCTAGGGTTGGTAAAACAAGCAGCCTTGCCTGCTGAGGAGAGTATTTACCTGCTTTGTAACACGCCAGATTCTAACGGAGTTTAAGGGTCAATAAAGGATAATCATCTTTTTTTACTGAATGGAAACCAAAGGGAAAAGCTTCAGAGCTTCAAATTAGAGGGGTTCGCAATGAAGACATGCAGTCATTAAGTTATTATTTTATGATTGTACTCCGTGAGGCATGCGGTGATGATAATCTGTTACCTTTTTTTGTGTGTTTTGAATTTTCAGGATAGGAAACCATTTGAAAAAAAAGATTTGTGTTGACCCTGTCATTACATAATGGAAGCAATTAGCATTACCAATTAGCATCTCCACGCTTGAGAGACTGCTCTCCTTCTCTCTCTCCCTCTCCCTCTCCAGAGAGACAGGCAAACACTAAAACAACACAGGGTAATTATCTTTCATTAGTGCATTTGTTTTTGCCACATGAAAAGAGAGCAGATGGAAAGAACATTACAAATGTACCAGTGCTGTTAAACTGCAACTGCTGTTCAAGGCTTGCTGAGCAATGATGGTTATAACCGAAGAGAAATCCCAGATAAATTTGTGGGCAATGGTTTGTGATTGGGTTTTTGCGCGGTGCTACTGAACGTACAGTGCTTCTGCTTTTTGCATGTCACTGAAGGAAAAACATGAAATTTGTTCTACAAACTTGGGATGTGTCCAGTTAAACTGTTTCTGTAATTCTGTTTTCAGTAATGTTTCAGCAAATTGAGCGGTTATTTTGCAGTTGCTTTCCTGCTTTTTCTGCATATATCATGCAGCAATTAGTGCATGCTACTAACTTTAGTCTTCAATTGTATGAACGCTTTTCCCCATGGTTTGTAAAACTAGACGATATTGCCTGATTATTGAGCCGTAAATGTGCTGGCACTCACACTTGTTGCTAGAGTGACATTTTTAGGCCTGTCAGTGGCGTTTGTCATCCACATCCAAAGTTTTGGTAACCCGATGTGCACAGCATGCCTGACTCATATGCTAAATGAAAGAGCTGGAAGACCTACTGGCTTTAACTAGCCTTCACTGAAGTCTCCCTCGTGCAAACGGGAAACGGGCCACCATCGTTTGTGCCGGCTCAAAGGAAAATTCCCTTCTTCTTGATCTACTGCATCTCATTTATGTTTCAATGGAATAGCATACTTTCTGTATGTTGCCTCTTCTTCTGCTTTGCTTAGCAGCAAGTATAAAAGGGCTGTCAAGGCCCACATCCCCAACACCACTGTCAAGGGCCACGTGCTTCAAGCATATCTGTGGCTTCCCGGGAGGAAACACAAACCAAACCCCTTTGGGGTTACATCAAAAAGGGCATCTAGTGCAAAAATCTGCCAAATCAAAACATGTTGAGCTACCCACTTGTGAATTAAGGAGCAGCCGAAAGTAGTTTTTAGTTCTAACTTGTTAGTTATTGATGTGTTGTGGTGTTAGTAGATGGATTCGCTGTTATATAAAGAGTCTAGCTAGCCGTCTCCCCCCCATTCACAGAGCGTCTGGGAAGCTAAGCAAAGTGGGTGCTTCAAGTTTATTAAGTTTATGATGTGAAAATACCCCATAAGCATTTATAAAATGGACTCTGTTTGTTTCACTTGTTTGTACGCTGTGTAGTCAAGAATACATCAGCTCAAAGAAGCTTTATTGTCTTGTTTTAAAGGGTTGCCAAGTCACTGATGACGGCTGGCTGTGTTGACTTTTATGGTAGTGCTTGTGGTGATGTGTGAATGGGTGGGTGGCTCAAGGCCCGGAGCCACTGGGTGGTACCCGGGCTCATGCTTTTGAAAAAAGGTGACTACATACAGCATATCCCATAATTTAAAACATCATTGACCGAATAAATAGAGGTCCTGTGAGAGAATTAAGTGTCTGCTTACAGCGTGTAAACTGAGCTCCCGGCTTTAATCAACTCCTCCCTGTTCATTCAGAAAGAAGAGACCTTTAATCTGAATCCAAGTCCTTTCATGTCAAAAATAGAAACACAATAATTGCACCCTGCTACATGAGAATTTTTTAAGCTTCACCCTTCCTCGTATCTCTGTGTCCTGGTGTTGTTAGCCATTTGGGAAGTCTCTTTGTTTACTTTGGCGAGTGGTAAATAACCCCACATTCCCCAGTTTATTGCCACAGATCATCTGAAATGTTGAGGACTTGTTTCTGCCAGCTGGCCACATACATTTCCGATCAAACAGCAGGCCCGTGAGGTCACTGAAGTCAAGCAATTAGTTTCCAGTTTTATCAAGTAACTGGACTGAGAGTGTGAAACACATTACCAGAAGCCACGGGACTTGTTAAAGAGAGACATATTTGCCCGGTGGTCAGTGAGATACCTTGATCAAGGAAGCCTGGCTAACTTTTCTCTGAGTGAACTTACCACATCTTGGTCAGCCCACCCTCATTTCATGGAAGTGAAAAAGCATGAAGTAGTTTAAAATAGCTGACTTAAATATACAGCAGGGCAGATAGAGTGGGAGGGCCCAGCCCATGTTCTTGAAACCACTACATGCACTATTGGGGAAATGCATTGCAAGTTTTATGGAGCCTGTTTCCCTTTTCAGGTTGAGCGGAGTTAAACTGGCTTTTCTGTTTTCTAGATTCAGGTTATGTGCAAAAGTCATTTTGGGTATATTTGAGACTTCAAAGCTACACTTATTAATACTTCCATAGTGACGATGTACCACAGGCAGCTGAAGGATTTAGTGAGAATTTACTTCTTTCGTAAAGCACAATTTAGCCTTTTCTATAACCTCTAGCTTTTGTAGGAGGTCTTCATTTACTTCAAAACCCTGACACAAAGATGAAGCTAATATTATTACAGTTACTGGTTACATACAGTACTTAAAAAATTTATGTAAGGTTTTTGTCACAACCGCCCTAAATTAACAGTAGTGGTAGCTACCTGCCATTTATCACTGCCCTGTGGACTCTGCTGCTGTAACAATGGGAATTTCCCAACTTTGGGACTAATAAACAATATGTTATTGTATCTTGTGTTTTCACTGTATTGCTGTAGGGTCTTTACATTACAAATTAAAGTGCCTTGAGGTGACTGATCTTGTCCAGTCCAGTGTACAAGTTCAAATTTGGATATAAAAACATGAATTCTGTCTTTTTTTTTTTTTTTTTCTCATTTTTTTATCAAACTTTTTTTAAAGTAGTATTTCTAAAATATTTGTGTTTTCTTATTTTTACAGGTGGTCTAATACATTTGTTAGGCACTGTATATAAACAGGTGGGGTGTCCTACATATATATGCACAAAAACCCACACATCACGTAGACGATACAGTTATTTCACTGTTGTGCCTGTGGTGCAATTATTGACTTTATCGATTCCATTCCACTTCACGGCCCAGCAGCTTCTCCCTTTCTTTAATATGAGCTTTTCTCCCTCTATATTCTTGATATTTGAAAAAAAAAACACTCTTCACACAAACTAGAAAAAAAATATATATTTGTGATAAGTATTAAAAAAAACAGTTTAGAGAGAGACTCCATGCCTTGATGCACAAGCAAGACTTCTAGTAACAACGCCCACTCCCCACCTGAACAAAGCTTTAGGTAGCTGGTCTATATTTCAATTTGTCACTCAGAAAATTATAACTTTGTATCAGAGACACGAGACTGAAATAGACAGACAACCACAAGCACTAACTTTGACACATTTTGGTCATAGAAGTTCTTGTTGTTACACAGCGCAGTATGTTACTACCGACACAGCTCGATGTGAAACTGTGAAACCTGTGTGTTCTGCTTTCAGCGGGCTATTATAGAATCGCACATTTTAATGCTTACATTGTTACATTTACTTTCGTTTTTGCAAATTGTTGGATACTCTCCGCTGTTTTTCTTTTTCAAACCTTGTAACAGGTGAAATAAATGCGATAATGTGTACAGTTATCATCCTAAGAAAATACAATTATTTTAGAGCGTTTGAAGGATCATAGCCCGAAAAGCATTATCAATATGGAATGTGGTTGTCTCCAGTGAAAAGCAAACGCCACCTGTACCAAATCTCACACCTCTCTCTCAGAATGTGTTCTCCTCTGAAACCCATCTCTGTCCTGCGGCACTTCTCCCAGTCTCCCTCATTACATTTTTGTTTCTTTCAACACCTATCCCTGCCGCTTATATGAAGTCAAGTGTACAAAAAAATGACGGCTAACTTCTCATCAAACAATTCCAAAAAAGTTAGGCGTTATGGGAGTCGACGCTTTTTATCATTGTTGTCATGTTTACCCTCAAAACAACAGCTTTTTCAAGTACTAAAGCTGAGATGTACTGTAGCAGTGTAGCTGTAACCCTGTACAAATGTTCTGCTCCGCTGGGGAAACCGCATTTTCCAGATGTTTTAAAAAGACATCTTGAGTGAAAACAACACAAAGTTAACAAAGTCTTTATCCAAGAACGTGTAGCGTCCAAGAAGTTGTTCTTTTTCCCGTCCAGTTTTACAGTCCAGACTGAGGTTGAGTCCCTATTCTTCCCACAGAATTGCTTCTGCAAAGCAATCAGCAGGTGTGGTTAGTGGTGTTAATTACAGGGTTGGAGAGGGATGATTTGTAGCTGACTAGTGTTTGTGTGTCTGTGTGTAAAAGAGAAAGTGATGGGCTAAATTTTAATAGTTTATACGGTGTCTACTATTTAAAACCAGTCAGAGAGGTTTCGGATGTATCCAGTATGAAGTTAAATGGGTTACTGTTCATAATTTAGTGTTACTGCTTACACTTACTGTGTTGGTACATCCCTTGAAAAGCCATCACTTGTCTGGCCTGGTTCATTGGCACAGATCCTGGTTGTGTAGCATTTCCACTGACCTGCCCAGAACAACTTGCCTGTCTTTTGGCCCACCACCACTCTGCTGCTGCACCCGTCTGGTTTAGACTGTACTGAATTTGTGCCAGCTGGACCTGCCGTTCCTTTGAATCCATCCATCAATCTATAAAAACTCCTCTAATTCTTTCACCCAAATTCTCACCAAAGGTATTGCAACACTGTCAAATCCCGCCCTGCTTTTTCCATTTTCTTACATTTCTGGCCTCCATCTTAATGTTATGTATCACTCCAAGTCCCCCCTCACCCCTCTCCTGGTGGAAGTGTTTGCAAAAACCTTCCATCTAAATTCTTTCCTGGACAGCAAACAGATGCAACTTCTGTGTTGTAGTGCACACTGCAGTAGACATGTGCGACACAAACAAATGTGCCACTGGGTATACCGGCCGTGCGATCTTGCCAGCTGGAACGTTTGTCCCTAATCACCACGTGCAATTCCATGACATCCTCAACCACGCAATTTCTAAACCAGTCTCTCTTGTATCCTCTTTTCAGTCGCTTGCCCATTCATCTGCGTGTTTTACTGCTTATTCATGTTTTTTTTAAAAGATCTGTCAGTGTGTGTCTACAGAAAGTCAAGAAGTGTCATCACGTCCACAATTTTGCGAATGCACTAGCGCATATTTATGTCTGGGTTCGGAGCATGAAAGAGAAGTCATGCCAGAGTGTTTGAGCCTCTTTGCTCGACAGCGAAGACGACCCTCAAAACTTTTCTGTCTCTCACTTGTGCGTTTCATAACAGGTTGTTTCACATTCAGCATGGAGCTTAGTGTCATCTTTTCTATAATTAGCCATTCAATTCTAATGAGGTGTTTTTGAAGGGCTGAAGAAAACCACTCACCACCAGCTAGCGTAGCTCAGCCCACATTGCTAAATTAAAGAGAAGCTTGATCTTTAAGGCCAGGCTTAGCCTGAGCCAGCACTCGCAGATGGTAGCCCAGTGCACTTTAGTGAGTGGTAAACATAGAAAACATTGTGGAAAAAAAGGGGAAGTGCAGGACCAAGTACGTTTGCTTTATCTTTGGCATTACATCGGAGTTACACAGCATTTTGTCTGAGTTATTTTACATATGAGCAAAAACTTGCGTCACTGAAAACATGCAGGTTAACTTTTGCCCTGTTTTTTTTTTCTTTTTTTTTTCTGTCTCATGTCTTGTAACGTAGAGAGGAGTACTGGAAGTCTAGGGCTGCGGCAAAATGAGAGGTGCCAAAGGCTTTTACTCAGGTGTGTGTGTGAGGGTGAACACTGATGAAGAAGAAGATGACTTGTATCAATTGGCTAGACCGAAATCGAGCTGGAAAAGATGGGCAGCAGGTTAGGATGATTAAAGATATAGATGGAAATGTACTAACAAGTGAAGAGAGTGAGCTGAGAAGGAGTGCTTTGATGAGTGGGGAAAATGAAAGCGAGGAAGGAGGAGAGGAAAGTTAATGAATCAGGAAGTGCAGAGGATTAGCAAAGAGGAAGTGAGTGCAGCTCTGAGATGGTTTGGACATGTGCAGAGGAGGGATAGTGGATATACTGAGCGAAGGATGTTAAATATGGAGGAGGAAAACCACAGAGAAAGTTTGTTTGACAGTACAAAGTATAGGATGAGATGGTGGCAGATGATCACATGATCTGTTGTGCTTTAAGACAGTATATAAAATGTATTAACGTAGCCATCATTAGTGAAGTTTCAGTTTTAGTGTTATGACTATTTTGGAGCCATAAGTAGCCATTTGAGGAAATGCCATTTTTGACAGTTATCTTTGACTTTTTCAATCATGATAGTTCCTGTTTGACTCTTTCTTTTTTGCCACCCACTGGTGAAAGTATTATTCAGAGCTTGTACAGGACATTATTAGTATACAGTATTCAGTAGTATCCAGTATAAAAGATTATTGCCTTTACAGTTACGTGCAAGCTGCATTACATGTGTAGGTTAACAGTTTTATTCTATTTTGTTCCAGGTTTTTAATCAGTTATGGTGTTTTGTGTAGAAATGCTGTAGCTGTCAGATAAATGTAGTGTTGTAGAAAGGGGGCTCTTTCTTTTCAGAAGAAACCTAAAAATGCTCCATTACAGTATAAGGACCTCAAAATAAAATGAGGTAATAAATGTACACAGTTAATACCACACCAGTGATTCGGCTGCGGACAATCTGTACCAAATGTGCATTAATGGAGAGGTACCCACTGCTTAATCACATGCTATGCTGTACAAGCTGGTGCCGTGTCGGTCTATTTATAAGAGTAGAGGAACCCTCTGGGTTGGTCTAAATAAAGGGGTTGAAGGACCAGCTCAAACTGGACTCATGTGGGTTATTCTCTTCAAAAAACAATTCAAGCTTCCCCGGCTGTGTTGCTCTGCAGAGATGGAAGCCACGCCCCTCGAGTCGAGCTTTAAAAGAGTTTGTGTGATCCGGTCGATGTTTATGCTGTGGAATATTAAGTGCTTTTCAGGGTACCGGATGGAAATGTATGGCGTCCCGCTTGGCACTATATCCTCATTTGCCAGATGTCCTTTACTTTACTGCTTCCTTTATCTCTTCTCTCCCTCTGTTTTCTCCTTCTGAAATCCCTCTGACAGTGCCACCTCCCAGACTAGAATCTTAATGAGTCAGACAGATTCCTGCCTTTATATTTATAGGGCGAGCTACAAGCATTTGCCCGCACAAAATCTCACAACTGACACAGCAATTACAGGTCGGTGCAGACTGTCTGCGTTTTTGAACCGTGACCAGCAGGATGTGACCAAAAATGACCACGACCTGCTCGCAGTTGCAGTTAGACACATGGAAGAGCACCGCTGTTGTGCGGCTTGGTCCTGATGTTTCCTAAATATAGTACATGTATTGAGGTGAGAATATAACTAGGATCCAGACAACACTGACTAAGCCAATAGTTCCGAAATTGGGTAAGGATGCAATGTTCAGTAGTTTTACGGCCCATATCAACTCATTACTCAGTACCGGGTTCAGTTTTCAACATGTTTTTAAGCTGCATGCCAGTCACAGACCATGAATGAATGCCAGCCATTCACAACCAAACAGCCTAGCCACAATTAAGAGCTAATTGTCCTAGCTGCCCTCAAATGACAACAAGCTGACCGTCAGATGGTGTTTATGAATGAAGGCTAGTTATTTCTTGCTGCAGTTCTCTGACTTAATATTTGGCCTGAATTTGAAGACATGCCCGTGTTTCCAAGAGGCCAGTCGAGGGTAAGAGAGTTTCTCTCACCTTAAGGCCTTGCTGCTCCACCACCGCGCATAAATCAACAGCGTCGGCGGGTCGATCCCGTGTTTGTTTGCCTCTGCCTTGCATGCCTGTGTGTGTGTGTGTGTGTGTGTGTGTGTGTGTGTGTGTGTGTGAGTGAGAGAGTGAGAGAGTGAGCGAGATCTGTCAGACTAAGCAGTGTTCCTGCTGGGAAGGTGGATACAGTACAAGGTTTTAGTGTGCCGCCTCTAACCTAGATGTGATAAGGGCCAAAATGTGACCACGCCTTAACACGGCACAGCACATTTAGCACCTGTAAGCCTTTCTAATGCCCTTTCCCTCTGCCCCTGATGACAACCAGCGAAGGAGTACTCTTGGCAATCCACTGTTAATACAAGGGAACCCACTTTATGACGAAAATTATGTTCTAATGACCCATAATTGGCATATATTTCTTCACTGCTTCTCCTTAAAGCTTGTGGTTTGGGTTTCATTGACAGAGAAGTGCTGAAGTAAGAAGGCATGGTTAAAAAGGGAAATGACTAAAATATACTCAGAAGCTAACAATACCATGTGTATTATGAAAGATTCTTTATCATAACCAGTTAAATTTAATATACTGTGGTAACTGTTAGCTATTGTTGAAATCCACAGTGATATTTGTCTTTGTACGCTAATTACTAGCATTAGTTGGAAAAAAAAAAAGGTTAATTATAAATGACTGTAAAACATAAAGCCCTGACAACTTACAGGGAGTTCCTGGGCTTAAGACATCATGGTTTTCTGGAGCCTTTCTGGAGTTCTCCGTGTGCCTGCGAAGGTTTTCTCACCATTCAAGGGGAATGTATATTAAGTTTTTTTTGTTATTCAATATTGGCCATAAGTGTGGATGAGAGCATAAACGGTTGTTTGTCTCTTTGTGTTAGTCCTGTGACAGATTGGCGACTTGTCTTGGATCTACCCCATCTTGTTTAACCCTGAATTGGATAAGCGGAAGTATATGGATGAATGGATTAGCGAGTGACCATGTGACTGTGCATATGAACATAAATGGCTGTCTGTCTTGCTTTGTGAGCCTTTTCATAGACTGCTGACTGGTATTGTCACTACTGCACAATCTGAGCAGGGGTCTTTGCTCCAAGATCTCCATGCACTTTTTATTTTATCTTTAATTGGACAGACATTAGTAGAATCATGGTCAGAGTCTCTATAATGGCAAAAGTGAGTTTGGACACTGGGCCAGAAACCAACCAACCAACCAACCGTCCGTCCGTCCGTCCGTCCGTCCGTCCATCCATCCATCCATCCATCTATCTATCTATCTTCCGCTTTATCCGGGGCCGGGTCGCAGGGGCAGCAGCCTAAGCAGAGAAGCCCAGACCTCCCTCTCCCCAGCCACCTCCTTGAGCTTATCTGGGGGAACACCAAGGCGTTCTCAGGCCAGCCGAGAGATATAATCTCTCCAGCGTGTCCTGGGTCTGCCTCGGGGCCTCCTCCTGGTGGGACATGCCCGGAACACCTCACCCAGGAGGCGCCCAGGAGGCATCCTTGTCAGATGCCCGAACCATCTCCGCTGGCTCCTTTCGATGTGGAGGAGCAGTGGCTCTACTCTGAGCCCCTCCCGGATGGCTGAACTTCTCACCCTGTTTCTAAGGGAGAGGCCAGCCACCCTTCGGAGGAATCTAATTTCCGCCGCTTGTATCCGCGATCTCGTTCTTTCAGTCACTACCCACAGCTCGTGGCCATAGGTGAGGGTAGGGACGTAGATCGACCGGTAAATTGAGAGCTTCGCTTTTACGCTCAGCTCTCTCTTCACCACGACAGACCGGTGCAGCATCCGCATCACTGCGGCCGCAGCACCAATCCGTCTGTCGATCTCCGGCTCCCTTCTCCCATCACTCACGAACAAGACCCTGAGATACTTGAACTCCTCCACTTGGGGCATGAACTCGTCCCCAACCCGGAGTGGGCACTCCACCCTTTTCCGTCCAGATTCTGTCCAGAAACCAAGTTTTAGAAAAAAATCCACCTATGATGAAGACACCATTTGATTGAGAGTTGGAGTAGCTCTGCTGGTACTGAACTATCTAATGAAATCTTTTCTATACCAACCGAAGCATCTGTTTTGTTATTATGCTAAAAGTGTTGGTTCTCATCGCAAAAATTGTACTTAGAATTAAAAGAATTTGATCAGTACTATTACAGCCCATTCTTTAATACGACACTCAATGTTTAATAAATGACTGTCAGCTGACTAAACTACAGTTTATAAAGTGAGCCTTATACGACAGAATTATCTCAAATACCAGCCTTGTTTTGTGGATAATTACACTTACGTCAAATATTTACATAACCACCAAGTACATATATGCGTCAGCTGGTAGCTACTCTTGAGTATGTCTTTAACTGTCACTTAGGTTTGGCATGATTTACATCCTCAGTCAAGTAATTTGGTTCTGACCTGCTCATCTTAATAGTTTCTTTTTATAGATTTGGATGTAATAGCAACTGTTGGGTCAGGTAAACACTACAAACTGGTTAACGTTTGGGATTTGCCTTTAAATCTGATTCCTAGACTTTGAAATTCCCCAATTTTAACTGCAGTAAGCAGCCTGTTCGGAGGCCTTCATCTACAAACACTGCTTTGCTGTTCTTGGAAGTGCGAGCTGCCATCTGTTGTTTATTGTTCAGTTGTTGCTCTTTACTCACTTTCTGGCCACTGTGGTCCATTCAGGTGCCAACTGCCTGTCACTGCATTTTAACCAAACTGTTCAAACATTGTCACTCCATTTCACTTTTGTTGATTACACAGTTTTTTTTTAATCTCCATATTAAAAAGTTATTCAGCGCGACTGATTTGCCGTGAACATGTTTTTGATTACGCAAGCGCGATATCTGATTTCTCAAGTGTTATTCAACAAGTGTGCTAAAGTTCTCTTCTTCACTGGCTCAGATCAGCGTCACCAACATGTGGTCCACACATGGCAAGTGCGCTTTATTTGGCACCTGATGAGAATACGGAAAAAATGGCGCGCACTGAGAAGCGAGCGTCCCTGCTTGTGTGCGTGGAGCGTCAGGATGGAATGATGTCATGTGGTACAAGGTGGTCTGCTGCAGACGCACATCCTGTGGCTTCTGTTACCAAGCACTGCGAAATGTCCTTGACTTGCATTTTAAAATACGCAAACATTTTTCCCTTTTTTCATACGCTGTGAAACACACTCACACAGACGCATGCACTTTCTTTTTTTTGTGCCCCCTAACTTCCACATTCACTCACATGCACATATTCCGAGACAAGAGAGCCCAAAACAAGGGAGTGGCCATGTCCTGATCCAGCAGTGGTTTAACCTGGCACTGACCAGTTCTCTAGACCGATGGAAGCTGACAGCAGTTTCCTTCAAATGAGTATTTATGTAACAGATGATGCATGCTTGGAGGTCAGGGCCCTGCCACCATCTACTGTGTGATTAGTGAGTGGTTTGGGGTTTCGGTGACACATGCGAATACACACACGTGCATAAAGGCACTCATCGCATACATGTGAAGCTGACAAGGCAGCGGCCTTCATGTGCATGCCCATGCCCATGTTCTGATTGGACCAAGTCTCTGTACAGAAGAACACATACTCTACGTATGTGAAGCACATGCCCACTGGCAGCTACTGTACTCTACAGCTGCACATCACTGCTGTTTATGGAAAACAGTTAAATCCAGAGAGGGAGACTCATGGTTTGGATGAATTTAATTCTTCCGAAGTTGCAATTAAGCTAGAAAAACATTTCCAAAATATGATTATAATGATGATAAATTAGCTTAATTAAAACGAAGCAGTTACCTCATTAAGATATCCGACTAGCTTTTTTTTGTGTGTGGAAAAACTCAATGGATTTTGGCTCCTTTGTGTTGTCTGTGTAGGTTCTCCATCATCCAGGTCAAGTATACTTAAAGTCCAGTCACCTTCTTTCTAAGCTTCGTAGGGTCCTTTGTATTCCTTTACTGGCAGTTTATGGTAGATTTCAATGTCTGTGAAATTTCAATTGCTACAGTTATGTTTAAGATTTATTTTATGACACTTATTTTTACAATACTTTGCAAAAGTGTTGAGTTACCCCTCATTTTTTTTAATATTTTGCTTACAAGTAGCCCGACTTTATTCGTCATTTTTTAAAAAAAATGGTCTTGAGCAATAGTTCTCCTGGCTTTCTGAAGCTCTTTCAAAGTTTTCTGTGGACACTGACTGCTCTTTCACTTATTTTTAGACCAGTCCTCTTGCCTGCCCATTTTCAGAGGACATACTATCTTAATATGTTTTTTTGTTAAACCACTTAACTTACCTGTGAATCATTCAAGCATGAAAAAAGCTCTTAACTTAAACGTTGAACCAATGTTGTGTCCGCCCATAACTGAGAACTTATCAACGAACCCATTTAAAATAATATCTTTAGGTACCATGTTGTGTAACTGTATTCACTTCATGTAAGACAGGTTGACAGGCACAAAATACTATTTTTGCACCAACACGTTATTTCCAAAGTGCTATTGCCTGAAAACCTGGCATATCTCAACACGCTGTGCAGTGTGTCTATTTAAAAAAATCTGATGAAGCTGGACAAGTGGAGGACAAATGAATAAGTGACAGGCCTGAAAGAAACGATCTATATAAAATGAGCATTATCTGAAAGTCATGTCCTTATGAAATCCAGCAAAGACACGACAGAGGACCTGAGAGATGCATCTGGCCCCTATTCCAACTGCTGTTCGCTGAAGCCTCATCAAAAATGATCTCAGTGGAAGGGTGGCTGTCAAGAAGCTGTTTTTAAGGAAGGGAAACTGGGAGAAAAGGCTGAGGTAACTTTATAGAATCCCAACTGGAAATATGTGGCAACAGGTCTCGTAGAGTGATGAATCTAAATTCAATTCAAATCGTTGACAGCATGAAATCAGGAAAGAGTGTGTCTACAGCCATCTTTAAAACATGTTAGAGGATCTTTGATGATTCTGATCTACTTTTCAACCAGTAATATTGGGGATATTTTCAAACTGTATGGAATTATGACTGTAGAAAAGTACAGTCATGGTTTAAACCACTGTACAATGCCATTTGAAAAGCATCTGATTCCTAACAGCGTTTTTTTTTTTTTAAGAAGGATCCATGACAATGATCCCAAACACATTGTCAGTATAGTAAAAGTATACCTGAATAGAAAAACATGGAACACTATCAGTCATGGTTTGGCCTCCTCAGAGCCGGGACCTCAACATTATTAAAGCCATGTGGGATCATTTTGATAGAGTGAAGGCAGCCATCAAAGAAGAGCTTTGAGTGCCCTTCTAGAACTATTATTACTATTCCTGAAGACTAGTTAGAAAAGTTACAAAAACACCACTTGCTAGCTTTTTTTTTCTTGATGAATAAGTAGATATGAATAGTGGATAAACTTGCTCACTAACTGACCATTACATATGTCAGTAGTGTACCTTATATCTGGAATGGATCACGTCTGTGCTGAAATCACACCTCTCTGTGTCAAACAGAGCACTGTAAAAGTCCTAGAAAGGTCTTTTGTTGGGGCCCATGAGAAAAGTCGCATGCTTCAGTTGACCACAGTCACATACTGTGTAGGGCTCTCACTTTTTCCCCCCCTTCTGGAAATATTTTATGACATGGTCTCAGTTTTGACAAGGCTTTCCAAAAAGCCATTACAAGAACCAAAGTTTTTCTGCACTATAAGTCTCTTATTCCATTTCATCATTTCGCTGTGCATTGCAGTTACATCTACCTCCGTCTCATCATTCTTTGAAAAGCCTTTATGTTTCTCTCTTCTTCTCTCTTCTTCTCCCCCTCACTTCAGTGTGAGACTTAGCACCACACAGGCGTGCTTTATGCAGTCTGTTTGTTCTGCAGGACCAAGCGTCAGCTCTATCCCGGCCTTGCTGGTGAGCGAAGTCTGATGAGAAATGCTGCTACTGCGAGAGATAGACAGCTACCAGATATTAGATCTGAGACTCGAGTGGTTCTGTGCGTGTGCGCGAATGCTTGACAGACGTACGCCGACACACACATTGTTATTATTAAAGTGCTGTCATAGCTTATAAAAATATAAAGAGGAATGCATGTATCTCTCGCCATCGCTGAAAAGACGATGATTTTTTTTTTCACAGCTGGATGAATTTCTGAGCCAGCACATCTGTCAGGAAGCAATAAAGCACCATCACACTCCTGTGTATATCCAATATACTTTTTAATCATTAGATCCATCAGGTATTATTTTAGATAACTCATGAATGAGTTCCTAATTTTTATTAACATTCAGATGAGTGCATATGTACTCCATACCTAGGGGCTGCTGTAACAGTGTGTGTGTACGTGCATGAGTGGGCTTCCTGGTGGAATCTGTATGCTTTTCTCTGTTGAAGGCATTTTGCAAAGATCGTTGGAAAACCCCTAGATTTCAGATATTGCAATTCATCTTCTTCTGCTGACCTCCAGAAAGGGCTCACAAACTGATTAGGTAATAATACTTCCTGTTCACTGTCTCTCACTCCACCCCTCATGATCCTTCCTCCTGACTTTCTTTTCATTTCCTGTGTGCTGTATAGTATAACACCTGCTTTTCCTGAATCTGTTTTGTGCCACACAACGAAATGTAATAAATCACAAACTCTCTCTCATTCCTCCTTTATATAGCTCTTTTTTTCTTACCCTTTCTCTTACATCCCATTCTAGCATTTTCCTATTTTTCCATCCAGAACTTTATCCACCCCCCAAACACCCCCACAGGGCACGTGGCAGAAGGCGATTTACATAGCACACCACAGACATTCATGGATTTTCGTCTGAGAGCTTGCATGCTCTGTTTTTCTCCTTACAGAGTTTAAGAGACCATAATATGATATGTGGTTGAGGAGAGTACATTGACATTTGGGAAAATGCACATTTGCTTTCTTGCCAAGAGTTGGATAAGAAAATCGATACCGCTGTCGTGTTTATGCGTGAGCTTCAGCCAGTGGCCGACTTGCTTAGCTTATCATAGAACAGGAAACAGTGACAGGAAATAGGAAAACAGCTAGTCCGGCTCTGTCAGAAGATAATAAAATCTGTTGATCTGCATCTCTAAATCTAATAAGTGAGATTCAGATGGACTAAAAGTGTTTTGTTTTTTTTTTCACCCTTGATTAAAGCAAGGCCTTCTGTTTCCCATTGCTTTCACGCTATACATTAATCTAAACTAACTGTTTCCTGGTTCAAATTCAGACTTCCCGTAACTTACAGACTGCAAACTTGGGTTTTGTATCGTTGAGTGTGACAGTGTTTAATTTTCCCTGCATGTTTGAGTCATTCTTTTCTAGCATTATTCCGACATTTTTCCTGATTCTTTTTCATATCCTTTCAAGCTAGCTGTTCTGTGCATCTATAAATCTTCAAGACTCCAGGCTTTCTTGGTGGCTACACGCACATCCAAGCATAAAACCTAAAGCAAACAGATAGCCGGCACTCTGTGAAAACACACCCAGTAGGAGAAAATTCTTCAGGTTTAAGACCATTTTTGAAATTCTGTGTGACACTTATATGTATGAAGCAAAGTTCCTTGGCATTTAACAGCAGCTGTTTCTCTGGCTAAAGGCTGCTTTTCTAGTTTGATCAGTGGGTATGTGGGAAAAGAACCCTTCATGACTAACAGCATGACATGCCAAGAAAAACTGAAAAAACACCAGATTTTTTTTATTATGTACAGAAAGGCATGAGTACGCACCCAGCTCTTTGTTTTTTGACATGTTTATCTATGCTATGCCTCAAACATGACTCAGAAGCATCACCACTGATCCCCAAAAGATGGGTGTAGGGTGTTTAAAGCTTCAGCAGCCACACGGTTGCAATAACATATACGTGTGTTAATGAAAAATATTCAAGGGGACCAATTATGCCCCTCATTCCAGCTTCTACTTTTATACTTTATCAGAGCAGTTATGTGTGATTCATAGTGCAAAATATTCCTTGTTCATCTTATTCTTGGCCTTAGGGGATGAACTGAAGGCTTGTACTATCTGAAAGAAGCTGTTTTAGAACCTTTCATTGTCTGGAAATTTTTCCTTTAAGCCAACTTAATTTTGATTGGTTCCCCTTTATAAACAGAAGATTTGAACCGCAGCTGGGTGAAGCTACTGAAACCGATTACAACAGTCTGAAGCCCGAGCTGTTGTCTCACAGGAATAACTTGGTCATGTGCAGGCCTGATGGTCTGAAACTTTGACCATGTTTAACATGAGCATTCCAACAGTGTGCATGAAAGAAAATAAAGAAGAGCTTAAGACTCATAACTGGTTGTTCACAAAAATTCAAATTTTTTTGGTTGTTTTTTGGTTACATTTCCCACATATCACCAGGAAAACCATTATCAGTGCAGGGAGATACAAGATAAACACAGCAACAGGCCACCAAGCCACAAACAAGCAGTTGCATGTTGCAAAAAAATGCGCTCTTTTTTTTTTTCAAAAACTGTTTTAGCTTGGTCTAGGCTCAAGGCCAAGGGAGCTGTATTGTAAACAAACAATTAAAGCAGGGTGTTTTTGTGTCTTTTCGTAGCTTCAAGCAGAACCTTGTGTCCCCAGAGAGAATGTGGTGGTAAATTTAAAGAGTAATAATTGTGATCTTGCCGAAAAACACTGTAATAAAGCAAACGAAACAAGGTCTTTTTTGCTTGAATAGTAAAAGAAAAAGCAACTGTTTTTGTTCTGTTTCCGGAATAACAAAGCCCTAATTTCACAGTTACAGTCAAAACGCTTAGTTAGTAGAAGTTTTGTTTTTAATTATAAAAAGACCAGTTTGAAGCCAGATGACAGACAAAACCATGTGTATTTATAGGGTCTTAGTGCTCACAACAAGGCAATTGTTTAATTGAGTAATGAAACTATGATCTTTCAGTCATTTCCAGCTGTGTATCGCTCAGTTGTCACCAGTTTTGTGTTGGTGTAGCAGTGGGGAACAGCCCTTTGTGCAAGATGCATTTCCACATCTGGTGTGTGTTTATGAGTCTAAGCTGGTGCAAAGTAACAAAGGGTGAGTAGTTACCCTGCTTGCGGTTGGCTTTTAATGGGATAGTTGGTGTTGTTGCTGTTGTACACATGGGTGTACCAATATTTGTATCTAAAAGTGTTAAGAAATTTGAAGGACTTTTAAGACATTTTCATTACCAACTAATATGCAGTTCCATCCAATATATAATATATATTTATGACTCAAACAGTGATTGAGTTATGGAGACAGGAACATGTTCAATTTTCACCATGATAGTGATCCAAACCACACTGCCAATGCAGTAAAAGCAAAGCTGAATAAAGAAAAAACACAGAATGGATGAGTATCAGTCATTGATTGGCTTCCCCACAGTCTAGACCAGCGGTCCCCAACCGTTTTTGCGCCACGGACCGGTTTATGTCCAACAATATTTTCACAAACCGAACTTTAAGGTATAAAACCAGTACTGGTACCATAACACACGGGAAAAGACCCAGGGAAACTGAGTTAACGATAAAAAAAAAAAATACGCCAAAAAACGATAAAAACCATGAATTTCACACCTGAGCCTCAACTCTCGCGGCTCGGTACCAAACGACTCACGGACTGGTCCGTGGCCCGGGGGTTGGGGACCGCTCAACGTTATCGAAGCAGTGTGGGATCATCTTGACAGGGAATGGAACAAAAATCAGTCAAAATCTAAAAAAGAGCTTTTCAAGAAGCCTGAGAAACTATCCCTGGAGAGTACTCAAAAGATGACAAGAAAGCTTCCCCTAGAGAGTTCTATTGAAGCTATATTGAAGAATAAAGCTGATCATTCCAAATATTGACTGTCAAGCTCTTTAGAATTTTACAGCCTTGTATACTGCATTTCCATTTATGTTTGCACATTTCAATAAATTGCTGCAACTCTTTCCCATTTTCCTGATAAAATATTTAAAATAAAAGAAATGAGGTTTGGCTCAAAACCTTTGCACAGCACTGTATATTTATATATAGCTTTTGTTCACATCTATAGTCTTATACCAACAACTATGTTTTTATATGATGCCCCCCTTGGCCCCAATGGCTGTTTTTGTTCAATTAACCAATCTAGAAGTCAGTCTTAAAAGGTCCCCTCCATTTGACTTCTTTTGTAGGGTTATGTGGAAAAAATCACTGGTCAGTCAAAATGGCCCCCAGCAGGCTCTTTATCCATAAGGACAGGGTAGCAAGACATCTGGTGTCGTGCCTACATGACTGCAAGACGAGAAAAGGTATGTACAATCTGCACAAGCACGAGTGCCCTTTTAATAAGAATTATCCAAAATTGGCTGACAAAGCATTCAGATTACGAGAAATCCTTTGTGTCTCTTGCCGTTGCGCAAATACTGACACCACCCACAGAAAATCACAGAGAAAGAAGAACATTGTTCCTCGCATCACTTCTTCCCTAGCTGATGAGGATGATTACGCTCCTGACTTTGACTGTGTGGCGTCAGATTTGCCCAATTTTCTACTTCACGCTTCATTTCTTCATTTCAAAGCCACCTCATTTCGAAGCGCGTTCAGCGCTCGTAAACTCTGTGACAGCCTGCCGGATAGACTAAGGTCTCACACGGTCATGATGCATACCTAAGAAAAATATTTCAATTCGTTTACTCATAACAGGCAGACGGAGAGCAGTCTTTGCTGTGGGCTGTGAAATTTGGTTCTGAAAGGGCAGCGAGTCCCTCAGTCCAAAAAAAAAAAGACAGATTTAAAATACAAGAGTGCTGCAGCAACGTGGCTTTGGGGCTCTTAGAAGTGAATGCATATCTGCTCATCGCTTTGCTTGATTAAATTGCCTCACTTGATCGGATGACTGCTTCTAGTCCTCTCCAAGTTTGGAGACATGAAATGGCCTGCTGGGGGTCCCGTAAATCAATTGATTTTGACAACTGTAAAATCTTCTGATGATAGTTTTGGAGAAACAGCTCAAAGTGTATTATTTGTAATGTCAATTTTAGCTGCATTAATGTGCTGATCAACCACCCAAACATTAAGGAAGCACGACCGTAAGAGTTGTGTTCTTCAGTTCAAAAATCAGTTATCTCTGTCAGTTATACTGCTTTTTTTTATTATTAATTCTTGAGTCAGATGTCTTTGTTCTGTATTTAACAGAAATCACTGGAAATGTTTCAGCTTTTCCTCTTCTTGTTCTGTAAATTATCTGTTTTATTTTGGGCTTTCTTGGCATTCCCAGCTGCACAGCCACTAAAGTCAACACTGCTTTGCTGGGTCACCAGTTTAGTGGTACTTCCCTGTCATACAATATACATGGTGGCAACCACTGGTGCCTGCAAATCATATACCAACAGTCATGCTGAACGCTCCCATCCCCTGCACATCTGCATGCCCATGTATATGTTCTTACTATATTTCAGCAACCAAAATTTTAAGGGAGCATCAAGTCCACAAATTAGGCTGCCGACCAGGGTTTGGTCTTTGGGCACCTGGAATAACAGAGCAGCGGCTCTGCCTTTCTATTTATATCACAAACTTGTCTGATCATTGTTGATTCTCAAGTGACTGTGGGATTGAGCTGAAGCAGGGCGAAGTGGGTGGAGACCCTGACCCTCAGCTTAGCTTCCTCCTGTAATTAGCGACATGAGTTGCGATTCTCATCTTAATGGAGAGCGACTCCCACATGTCGGATCAAAGGGTCGGGTGACCGCACACCCTCATTTCACAAGCAAACACACATAGAAAAGCCTGTACTGTATCTCACTCCTGCACACTGACTTTGTTTGCCTGTGCAGACAATTGTGACACAAGTGTTTAGTGAGGGCTGTAACAATAGACGTGTGGATAATCTAACTGGGTGTGTTTTTACACAGATCGGTCAGGCTGGAGTTATGTCAGTTTTGACTGGACCGAGGAACGTCATGTGATCTCTGTGTCGAACAGTCCTGCGTTTTCTTTTCTCTGCTTGAGTTTCAGCACGCCGACACCTTTAATAGTCGTTTCCGTCTTATATAGAGAAACTACAGCAGGATGTGGTTACACAAGAAAGAGCTTAGTCTTCACAACATGGGGAACCTGTAATCTGGTTTCGCACACTTGTAGAACATTCCATTCAATGCTTTCAGTCGCGTCCCACAGCAAAGCTAAAGGACTCCTAACTCCAACCCTGTGCCTGTCCTTTTGGCCTTGCTCTCAGCAGCCATTCCTGTGTGGTTCCCCGCTCCCACCTCTGCCTATTCTGGGACGTGTTCTTTCCTAAGCTCCACTTAGCCATGCTGCCAGCTTCACAAAGCAAATGAAATGGTCTACGCTCTAAATACATGTTTATAAAATTCCCAAACTTACTGTAGCATTCCTGGAGCAGGCCAACACCAACGGAAAATTCCAGAGTCTGAAGGACTGATTCTGGGCTTTATGCAACATGCTTTTCCTTAACCTGACCTTGAATTGTTGACAGAATACAATCTTAAAGACCAAAATTTCCTTCAAACACTTTTTTCCTCCAGCTTTGTTGGCGTTCCACCTGTGTGTTTTGTAGTACCTGACCTCTGAATATCTATCCATATCTTCTATTTTTATTTCGTTTGCTTAGGAATTTGAATACGGAGGTCTATTCTTCTGCCTGTTTTAGCTGCAGATGAAACAATAAAGCCAGTCTAAGCTTTGTTGTTTGAAATAATCACGATACTGTTCTCTTTTAGAACAAGAAACATCAGACGGATGCACCTTTACCTTTCTTCTGTTCTTTTCTTTTTTTTTTTTATAGCTGAACTTTTTGATTTAACAACAAGTGACTTTTTTTCTTCCACTGAAGAAAAACAAATCAGTTCAGCTAATGAGGTGACTAATTGATGTGCATGGTCACTTGGTTTAACAAGTTCCTGAACAGGGGCAGCTGCTGGCCTGGTGTGTGTGTGTGTGTGTGTGTGTGTGTGTGTGTGTGTGTGTGTGTGTGTGTGTGTGTGTGTGTGTGTGTGTGTGTGTGAGAAAGCGAGAGACTCAGGCAGATTTTATGTCAGTGTAAGACTAATTACCCAAAGCTTACACACCACTATCTAAAGTGTAAACAGTATTTACAAAGCCATGAACTTCCAGCAGAGTAACATCTACAAGCATGTGCCAAGTGGGAAACTTTGGCCTGAAATAAACCAACGTGTGTGTTCACGCATCATTTCTTTAATGCTTCTTCTGGATCACATTTCTGAGACAAAAGGAGAAATTGTTGTGTTATGTAATATTTCCTCAGTTACTTTACTCAGACACTGTGTGTGTGTGTGTGTGTGTGTGTGTGTGTGTGTGTGTGTGTGTGTGTGTGTGTGTGTGCTTGTATTAAAATTTAACTGAATACTTTATTGTTAATAAATGGCTCCATTGTTGTTTTGGTGTGAGTTTTAGACATTAATATTCTTAAACTTCTTGAAGATTGTGAGGCTGGGCTGTGGTTCCCCTCAACACATTTCCATTACTCTTATTAGTTCTTGTCGGCTTCTTAATCAGTGCAGAAAACAGCATCTTGTGCATTAATGAATTTCACATTTTCTTTGCTGCATCAATCCTGTTGCATACTATCTCAGCTTGAAGCTGTAGGATACTTACTTTTTTCTTTTTTTAATTTATTGGGGACAAAATCTTTTGAAAATCTGTTTTGGGAGATGATGTAACAGTAATTTACAGAATGCTGGCATCCCCGCATGGCACAGTTCCCTCTAGGCCATTTAGGCTCTGTTATTTTATTGGTTTTTTGCATTTTTAAATTAGCTTTGCACTTGTGAGTATAATATGTTTCAGATTTTCGGTGATTAAACCTTAAAATCACTGCTGATTTATGCTGCCCATGATGTGGTATTGATTAACTGGAGTTGGAAATAGTAATGCAGCTGTTCTTAACAACAAGTCCGTGGATCTTGTGACTCAGTAATCCAATTAACCATTTAGCTACATACCAATGCAAACCCACACTCCAATTAGTTTCCTTGTCAATCAGCCATTGACACAAACACAAACACACGCACGAACTCACAAAATACAACCATTAACCTGACGATATGCTCAAATGTGAGATTAGTTTAGATTAAATTTGTAAATTTGCTCTTCCTCTAACTTAATAGTTTCTCAACTTAACCTTTCTTGACCCATGTGTCATTGGGACCCACATTCAGCCTTTAGCCTAACAAAAACTGCCAGAGCAACTTCACTGATCTTTGGAGTCTATGGCTCTGGAGTTTTCCTCATGTTAGTGATGGGATTGTTGATTTTAAATTAACCTATTGATCCACAATTTCCCTCATGAGCATGGGAGAAATCATAAGAGACATAACAGCAACACTGCGTATTGTTTCCAGTTAACTTGCATTCCTTTCTTTAGTTTTAAAAGGACATTCCTTTATGGGCTGTTTTGGACTACATGTGTTAAGTCATTCTTATCAGATTATTTAGTGGAAAAGAATTATGTCCAGGACAGTAAAAAGTCAGTTTGGGAATTAAAATATTTATGATTCAAGTCCCATTAGACTGTCATCGTCGTCTCTGACATTTGGCATAGGCTCACAGCACAATCAGGTCAATGAGTACAGTTCCCTGTACAGTGGCTCTTTAAGTTGATTTTCCTCTCTCTGTGGGTGGTGGGGGCGGAGGGCAGCTGTCAGCTTTTACGAGCCTCGTACCCTGGAAAAAATTAGTTCCAATCCTCTATCCAAAACGCTAATGAGAAGCACACACAGGAGGCAGTGAGGGGTTGGAGGTCGCGGTGGTGGCAGGTGTGGGGGTGGTTGTCTATGATGGATGACAGAGGAAGGAACAGAGTCCGTCTGCGTCTCTGCATCCTCACCCTGCCGTGACCTGAAATGCCTCGGAGTAGAGGTGCAAATGTGTGCTCGCCGCTGCATTCCTCGGGAAAACTGTGTAATGCCACGAAATCGCTACAAAGACGGATGAAAAGATAGAACGGGACTAAGAAACACCTGAGGGTGAGCATAGTGCAGCTGTATTTATACATCCGGTGCCTGATGAATTAATGAGCCGCGACATCAAACTGAATCCAAGCAAGTCTTATATATAGTAACTACTGTGTGTGTATGTGTGTGTGTGTGTGTGTGTGTGTGTGTGTGTGTGTGTGTGTGTGTGAGAAAGCGAGAGACTCAGGCAGATTTTATGTCAGTGTAAGACTAATTACCCAAAGCTTACACACCACTATCTAAAGTGTAAACAGTATTTACAAAGCCATGAACTTCCAGCAGAGTAACATCTACAAGCATGTGCCAAGTGGGAAACTTTGGCCTGAAATAAACCAACGTGTGTGTTCACGCATCATTTCTTTAATGCTTCTTCTGGATCACATTTCTGAGACAAAAGGAGAAATTGTTGTGTTATGTAATATTTCCTCAGTTACTTTACTCAGACTCCACCCATGCACGCTCTCCAGTTTGTCTTTTCCCTTTCTTTCTTGCAGTCTAACTGCTGTAAATGTGATGGGCAGCCTTTGTGTCTAAACAGGCAGTGAAAGAAAAGGTCGCTGTCACAGGCTTGGGCCTGGATTTGGAGCGCCGAAAGATGGCCACAGATCCTCAGTGTAGGAACAGCCTTCAATGAACACCATTATTCCCACAAGAAACAGCTTCATAGTGTTCCATAAACAGCTACGAATGGAGCTACTTCAACTAGGGCTCTCGTCACAACACCTTCACCTGTGTGAGAGCCGTGTGCGGTTTCGACGAATGATGTAGAGCGAAAGGGGAAATGCTGGGTCGAGCTGCGCCGTCGGATGCAGGCTCTCACATGGTTAGATGCGGCAGGGTTTTGAAGCATTTCGGTTGAGGAAGTGGTTAGAGGAAGAAGGGTTTAAAAGACAGGCGATCGCATCAGTAAAACATGTCAGTGGAAACTAGAATGTGATGATTGATGTCACTGATTTTGTATTCGCTATCTTCGCTTTTTTAGCAATATTTCAGTGTGTTGACATGTTGATGATCAAAATTTGCTACGATGGCTTAGTGGCATTAAATTTAATTTTTTCTCCTTGTTACTATTCTCTTTCTATAATTTTCACACAACAACTATGACTTCTGAAAATGTAGTCTTCCACTGCCTGAAAAACTCCAAATGGCCAAAAATAAACATAGAGTCATAAAAGGGAGAAAGTTCAAACATTCGCAGCGTAGCCTGGGAAACCTATATGAATCCACGGGTCTGCTGGCATCAGCAAAAACTAATTAGAGTCAGTAGTTTGCGAACCTGGAAACCAGTCAGTGACAGAAGAATCGAGGCGTGCGATAGGACCGCTTTGATGTGTTTAAAGAAATCTGAGTGTGCTGCTCACAGTGAGCGTATGCTGATGAGAACTGTCATTACAAAATAGGTTTTAGAAGACCAGAACGAAGATTTGCATGAAGCTGGAAAAAGTACAAGCTTCTCTCAGTTAGTTTAAATGTTCATCAGTCCACAGACATATACAGTGTCTGTAAACAGATTGTGCAGTGCTGTGGAGCTGGAAGTTCTTTAGGAGTTGGAGGATGTAGTGGGACGATGATCCTAAACATTGATTTAATCAACTCCAGAATGGTTTCAGTATATGCACGAGCCTAGGAAGAGAATAGATAACAAAAAATGTAGAGATACTCTGGAATGACCTTGATAAAAAAGAAACATCCGATATCAGATCTAAGAATGTGGCTGAACTAAAGCATTCGTGTAGACGATACAGCTCAGGTGTTTTTCTATTTTGATGTAATGGAGCTCATTTTTATCCTCATGTTATTTATTTGTTAGTTTACTTCTTATTTACTTTCTAAAATATAATCTCTCCATATATATAATATGATGTTTTCAGTATTTCAACTTGGATACTTGCTTTTGCAGGTGGATCAACGTATCTGGATGATCACGGACAGCCTGCTCCAAGAGTGAGTCACTGTTATCATGTCTCAGTGTCACTGTGCTCCTTCTCCTGTTTTGTCTAATTTTTTTTTTTTTTTTTTTTTTTTTTGTCCTGCATTCTCACCTCCCCATCTCCTCACAGCTCCACTTAAGTGCAGTTAGGATAATGGTTTGGTCTGTGCAAGGGAACTGCGTGCAAACGCACTCGAAATACCAGCTAGACCTGGCTTCAGTGCTACAGTAATGCTTTGAACGCAGTCTCTCTCGTACACAGAGTGCTGACACAGGGGCCTTGTATTCATCCAGCTGCATGTCTGCAGGACTATCTCTCCTCTGTGCTCCCTCTTTCTCTCCTTGCCAACTTGTTTCTGTCTCCGTCGGGCCCCTTGTTTATTATGTGCTTCTATAGTCAATCACCTCATTTTCACCTCATTGAATCCCTTTCTTAATTGCTTTATTCACTTTTTAGTTAAAGGAGTCACTGGCGTTTATATTCCCGGGCACAGCATTTATTGCATTGCTAACTTGAGGCTTTATCAAGTACGGTTACGAGGTTTGCTTGTGGCCGATGTGAGCAGCTGTTTGGATTTAGTTAGATCACATCTGGCCTTTGTGAGTTATGTGTTTCAAACCTGTTTTGGCCACTCAGACAAACCTGGCAGCCGCGGTGTTTGTTTCGTAAAGAGAACAGTGGGGTCTTATTTACAGTACATGAAACAAACTGTGGCTGGCTGGAACACAGTGGAGAAATTCTCGTAATTTTCTTTATGCAGTTTTCTTTTTTAGCACGGCACTGTTATCTGAAAGAAACTTTTTTTTACTTAGAGCAGGCCCCCACAAGTATTCTTAGTCTCTAAACTGCATAGTGCAGGGTTGATGTCAAGCTTTCAATATCATATAGGATATTGCAGAAAATGAATTTAAAGTAGGCCTAATAAATTACAAATCGTTTCCACAAGTTTCTCCTGAAGAATGAATAGAGTTGGACAGCTTAAATATGTCCCGAGGCATCTTATTAGAATATTTATTATGCAAACACAGAAGCTCTGGAGTTCATTTTGACACAGAAAAGTGCGAAACGGGGCATATTTTTAGCTTTTGAAAACAACAAGAGATCATTTAAGAATTGAATCTGTTACTTTATGTCTAAGTATATTACCAGATATTATTAAATATCATTAAAGATGTGTACTGTGTCTATAACTAAATTGATATCACAATTTTGCTCACGTTCTAGTTGTAGGTGTAGTACATAAAAGATGAATGTCTCTGGTTTAACATCCCATATTGTTTTTCTTTTAGAGCCAATGATGGTGTTAATGGACCAAGGTAGTGGCATGCTCAGCTAGGACTTGGTAGCTTGGTTATTACGGTGCAGCTCTAAACTGTGTGGATGCATCATAGACACAGACACCCACTCGGTAGACTGTTCATACATTGATTTAACAGCAGTGGACGAGTGGAGGTGACGCCCAGCACAGTTGTGGAAGTCCAGTCGGCAAACTCGATTTGAACAGAGTTTCAGCAAGCAAGTTTCAGTGCTTAAACAATTTATTACACCACCATATCATTATATTTTTATGCTAAAATATAATTATTGTTGTTTTCAAATTCACTGTTTTCCAAAAGAGCAGAAATAAATTTGGGATGCCAAATTATAATTATTTACTTGCATTCCTGAACAGAAAAATTAGTTTTAGTGGTTGAATAATATGCTTGATTAATTCGTGACTTCTCAGAGAAGTTTAGTGTGGCAGCTCCAGTGTGGTTATATACTTAATATAAAAATTCATCACTTGTACGGTTTGGAGGTAAATTAGCTATAGAGGCTAAAACCGTTTTGTCCCACGCAAAGTTGTTTGTTTGTTTTTTTTTACAGTTTTTACTTAATTCTCAAATTAAGAAGAATAGTACTACTTTTCTTTGTATAGTGCTCTTTTTGTGAATTAGCGGTATAGAAATTTAATAACGATATAATTTCAACATTTATTTGATTAGCATTATTTTGGAAAGCTATCTCATTATTTCATCTCTGACCACTAAAAGCTATTAAATTGCTCTAACTGCATGTAAGTATAGGACACTTCTTTCTTGTTTTTTTAGGCTTCATCATCATTATTATTACTATAATTTTCTTAATTTGGCGGTGGGTTATTCCTAAAGCTCCCATCAAGTTCCTAGATTTTTCACTCTGGCTCTGATTTCAAATTGGATGACAGTTGCCATGTGCAACCACTGTAGCAGCTTTGATAACTAAATACAGCCTCCAGATATATAAACTAGGTTGAGTAGTCTGCGCATCTGGACGCACAGACTAGTGATTATATGTTATTTGCTTGCATTGACTGATTCCATATCGTCTGTCATCTCTTCCCAGACAGATGATGCAAATGCCATGTCAGTGGCAAGCAGTACATGAGCCTCATCTCTCATTATCGTTCTAACATCCCCCTAGAGTTACAGTTGATCTGCAACTTCAGCAGAGGTCTGACATTCCGTAGCATGCGCGTGCAGAAGGTCGAGCTTCGGGTAAATGTGGGGAAAGATTAGAAATCGAGTTGAAAGCTCAGCATGAATGAGGGTGTATGAAAAAACCACGCAGCTCTCAGAATAGAGTTATGAGCCTTTGTGTGTGCAAGCACTACACGAATGTCCTCTCTACAATTTTTGCACATGTGTGAAATGTATATCCATCACTTTATGAAACACACTTTGCAGCACTTTTCAGTATAATTCCATAGTTTATTTAATCTTATTTAATCGTTAGAATTGTTAGGAGAAGCCATCTGTCGTTTAGGAAGGCTCCAGTAAAGCTTTGATGAATTTGTTATTGTAAATAAATGATAAAAGTACAGATTGGGGGGGGGGGGGTGATCAGATGTATGCTAGAGGGGACCTCATTATGCTCCATCAAACACAACATGGTGCTTATGAACTTCTGCTGTGGAAGTGCAAAAATGGCATGTTTACTGAAAAGCATAATCTCTTGTTGACACTATTTTAATTGAATTCAATTTTATTTATATAGCATCGCAACAATAGTTCCCTCAAGACCTTGAGAGGTACTGCAGTTTGTCTAGTACCTTTACCCCTTGACTGAAGAATCCCAAAATGATGATCTACTCAAATAACACATAATACAACACATAAGCAACAACCTTAAATACATCATATATCCCCATACACTGTCAATAAAGACAAACGTTTCAGTGATGGGCCTATTCTACTGCAGCATCCCCCTTTATAAGAGGAACCAAAGCTAAACTTCAGCATCATATGGAACCCTGTTGTTTATAGAGGCATATTAATTAAACTAGAAAACTTGAAGCATAATCCTAAAGGGCCGTTCAGCACAAGTATCTTATCTTAATTTCTCTTACTATGTAAGTTATTATTTATCGGGCTTCCACAGCTTTCTTTTGTCCTGGTTCCCTCCTCCAAAGGCAGATGGCTGCACCTTCCTGAGCCTTGTTCTGCCAGACGCTTCTTCCTGTTATAAAAGGGAGCTTTTCCTTCCCACTGTTGCCATGTGCTTGCTCAGAGTCGGTCATCTGATTGTTATTCTCTGTATTAATGTAGGGTCATAACCTTATGATATAAAACCCCTTTAGGCAACTGTTGTTGTGATTCGGCATTATATGATTAAAACTGAATTGAATTATTCTTGTCTCATTTGTTAAGGCACAAATCAAGTCTGTTCACTTCAACTAATGTAAAGCATTAGTGGTGCTTATTTAGATACTTAGATTGAAACTCCACTTTTACTGCTACTGAGGGCCCTTTCTCCTCTTCTGGATGAGAGTGAAGAAGAATGGATTGGTCAGTATTAAAGAGGAAGTTGCTGAGAATGTCGACTGCACCCTAACACTAATTGCCACCCCTCACTTAGCGATAAATGAGCTGTTGATACTAAGGAGCACTGAACCCAGATCAGTCCTAAATAAAACCAGGGTGAACACAAACAAAGGGCAGGTTAGCAGCATATCGGTGTGTGGCTTTCCTGGAGCAGCTGCAAAAGACAGATGAGTGTGTGTGCTGTGGTGGTAATGCGCAGCCGACCGGGACATATTCTCAGACTTCCTGTTAAATGATTGAAGATTTCACAAAAATTGCAGCTAATCACATCCATCACATTCACGTCAGAGATGGCCGGTCCAGCCATGAGAAACTCATAATAATTTATGTGTGTTTTTTGAACTAATGACACATTTCAAACTGTGCAAAAGAAAAAAAAAAAACTCGACACTTTTTTTGTGTGAATGTGTGGGAAGAATTGTGGAATAGCAAGTAAGAGAGGGGAAAATGGAGAATAGGAAAGTGGACTGCTCATCTCCGAGTCTGCTTGATATTAGCTAGAGATTAAAAAATACCCCATAACAACATGAATATCAACAGGAAAAAAGTGTCATTCTCTAACATGATGGGAAACAGCATGGTTACGTAATACTCTTTGACAGAATCCTTACTGGCAGACCCTGTGGACATTTCTCCCAGCGTGTATCAGAAACCAAGCTCTACAGAGTGGGAACAACAATAGCACAAGCTGAAAGCTTGCCCTTTCTGTGTTGTCAGTGCCAGCGGGAGATTTGGACTTTTGAAGGCATGTCTGCTGTTATTCCTCTGTTAGTCAGCAGCAGGATGTTAGAAGTCTGACAGTCATTTGTCATGATATGCTGTCCTGTGAAACACTGAATGTATTTCAGCCTGTAGTTACTTGGCAAACACTGTGGAAAGTTGAACTGCTGTCCAAGAGATCTATTTCCTGTCAGCTCAAAAACTTTTCCCAAATGTAACGAAATCGCTCTTTTTCTTTTTTTTCTCTATTTTTGTTGGAATAATCAACTTTTCTTGTTGGGTAATTAAAAAAAATCTCTAAACTTGCATAATTTTATCCTAACTGAAGCTATGTTGTCATTCTTTCAGTTCTTTACCTCTTTATCTGAGGGCATGTTCTCATGTATTTGCATCAAACTTGTTCACTTGCTAATGAAATCCAGGAACAGGCTTTGATTCTGGGAAGTATATGCGGGAAGTGATATTGATACAGTGGTGTCATCTTTCTCTTCTGGCCCTCTCATCATTTCTTTCTAGCTCCTTGAATGCTTCAACATCAGTCCTATTGTTTTCTCTGCTTTTCCACTGAATTCTGGCAAATAGTCCGAGAGGCCTTCACTGTTTGTACTGATTCTGTGCTGGGGTGGGGCTGCTTTTAGCAGAGAATCAGAAAAATAAGGCTGTGTGTGTGTGTGTGTGTGTGTGTGTGTGTGTGTGTGTGTGTGTGTGTGTGTGTGTGTGTGTGTGTGTGTGTGTGTGTGTGTGTGTGTGTGTGTGTGTGTGTGTGTGTGTGTGTGTGTGTGTGTGTGTGTGTGTGTGTGTGTGTGTGTGTGTGTGTGTGTGTGTGTGTGTGGAGGGGAGGGGAGGGGGGTGTTCTCACTGATAAATTTCCTCAGAGTGCTTTCATTCTTTAGGGGCCACTTGTGAAAGCCTTGTGAACTCGTAGAGATAAATGCCAAATTAGTGCATTCTTGCTGACCTTGTGCTTAAATGTGTTTCATATTTAAATTACACATCAGCGATAACCTTCCAACGAAAATCATTAGTCAATTTCTTGGAAATGAAATGGACTGGCATTGACAGTTTTAAGTTTGTGAATCATGGATGAGCTAATTGGTGAGTCATGTGTGTACTTGCAAGTGATTTTTGCCTCAGTATCATTTTGACTAAGTTCTGTGGAGGAACTTAAGGGGAAAACAGTGAAGCACTGTATACTCATACTTAGTCTTTGTGTGTGTTATTTTTAGTGTACTGTTAATGTGTTGTCAGGGCAGTTTAGTTCAGCTCTAGAGAGAGCAGATTATAACTAGAGGTCAAAGTTCAGGCACAAAGTTACAGGAGAATGTCGTAAGAATTTCCTAATTTCCCTTTTTCTGCTTTTTTCACAATAATTTTTCCTTAGCTGCTTTTTTTTTATAGTCAAATAGCACAGGGTAAATGCACATTTCACTTATCAACAGTGAAAGTAAAATACAAAATACATGTGTGTGTTTCTGTCCTCGCAGGTACTCCCGTTCCCAAGCCAGGTGATTTATAATCGGGTGGGAAAGTGCGGCAGCCGGACGGTGGTCATCTTACTGAGGTTACTCGCTGAGAAACACCAGTTCAACCTGGTCTCCTCTGACATCCACAACAAAACACGCCTCACTAAGCATGAACAGGTAAGATAGCCCAGATCACGCTGTGGTCCAGTGATGCATGGATTTAAAAGATTGGTAGAAGATTATGCAGAAGATCTAACATATGATAACACATTATATTGTGGAACAACAGAAGGAACCAAAAAACTGAACAAAAACAAAAGAGAAAGCACAAAATATAGAAAAATCTATCTTTTTCATATTATATTTTGTGTGTGTACATGTTTAGATGTTAATACATCTTTGTGAGGACAGAACATTGTCATGCTACTATACTTGTGGGGACCAACAGTCATTTATGGGGACAGTTCCCAAGAGTTTGAAGGCATTTTTGAGGTTCAAAATGTGGTTTTAGTGTCAGGGTTACAATGAGGTTATGGTTAGGTTTAGGTTGAAGATTGGGATTAGGCATTCATTTATAATGATTAGGGTTATGGTAAGCGGTTAGGGAAAGCATTATGTCAATGAGATGTCCTCGCTGAAATGAAAGTGTGTGTGTGTGTGTGTGTGTGTGTGTGTGTGTGTGTGTGTGTGTGTGTGTGTGTGTGTGTGTGTGTGTGTGTGTGTGTGTGTGTGTGTGTGTGTGTGTGTAATCCAGAATTGTGTAAAATAATGTTGAAAATCTCTTTGGGGTCCTGGAGGCTCTAAATAAGACTACAGTCAGTGGAAGCCCCAAACAATATCCTATTTCATCCTAAAAAATGATTTGTGGTTTAGCTATGAAAAAAACGTCCTTTTAATAGTTCATCAAAAGAAGAAAAATAGAGGCACAAGGCTTTAAAATCTGCCAGCTGCTCTTCAGAGCAGTAGATGCAAGATTAGTACCAAAAATAAGGTTCGCTGAAGCACTCCATCTCACATGTAAAATAATACAACAAGTGTATTGTAGAAACCATTACACAAAAAGATAGCCGAATTATCAGAAGTCTACATCAGGGTCCCTTAATAGCTGTTTTGGATCATTTAAAACAATCTAAACTTAGTTTGCCATGGAAATGTAGCTTTTTTCTTTTCTTCTCTTCCCTTTTACTTGGACAGTTTAATCGTCCTGGTTAAATATGGGAAAAAAATGACACTGAAAAAAATAATTTCTTTCATGAGAGGGTTTGTGGTCTTCAAATCCGTCAGCTTTAAACTACTTCCTAACTCATTCATCATTTCTTTTTATATGAGTGTAGTTAAACAGGTCTAAATCATTACAGTGTTAAACAGCCAGGTGATATTGTCACATCCTTCGAGTAGCAGCGTGTGTCCCCCAGGTGAAGCTAAAGCAACTGTGCATTGTTCAAATAACTGTGTGGTCGGTGTCAAATTAACAGCAGCGGTTTATTCAGTGCTTGTTTTGTAGTTATTGTGAGAAAAAGACTGAAGGATCATGAATCTTCTTTTATTATTTCCTGGAATATCTTGAGGACATGAGCATTGGGTTTACAGAGGAAAAACTGCGTTCCTTTAAAAATACCACAGCTTTTTAAGACGTAGTGCCCAGCCATGCTAGTAGGAATAAGAGTGAAAATGCTAAGGTGTATAAATAATGCCCTTTCTTAAATCTTTTTCTAATTGATATATTGAGTACTGTGCAAAAGTCTTGATCCACCCATCATTTTTATAGATTTTGCTAGCAAATTTGGAAAAGTTTTTGCAGCTTTCTAAGGGAAAAACAGAGTATGTACAATTCTGAAAATCAGTATTTGGTTAACCACCTTCATCCTTCAATAGAAACTATATAAATAGTAAACCTTCTTGTAATTTCTGTAAATAGTCTTCAGGAATAGTTCTCCAGGCTTTCTGAAGAACCTTCAAAGCTCTTCTTTAGATGTTGGCTGCCTTTTGTTCCATTTCCTGTCAAGATGATCCCACACTGTTCTAATATTGCTGAGGTCTGGGCTCTGAGGAGGTCAATCTATAACTGTGTTTTTCTATCCAAGTATGGTTTTAATAAACTGGGAGTGTGATTGGGATAATTGAATCAATTTGCAGTGAGTCCTCCAAGTGAAAGGGATGAGCCATGATTGCTCAAAAAATACAGCTAACTTATTGAAAGTGTTTTACCCTCCTGAAGCTCGTGGTCCAAGACCAGGAAAATCAAATTATTATTATTCTAGTCTGACCCCACTACAGCATTAGTATCCTTTCCACTTGCCCATACAGCAAGGTTAATCTTTGAGCAGCAATGAGCCTCTACCTTCAAGAACATAGTTCATGGCATCGTTTTCAGCACCATCCGTTCATTACTTCCACAGTTGTGCTAGCACCAGGATG
Organism: Oreochromis aureus; assembly: GCF_013358895.1. Classification (NCBI taxonomy): domain Eukaryota; kingdom Metazoa; phylum Chordata; class Actinopteri; order Cichliformes; family Cichlidae; genus Oreochromis; species Oreochromis aureus. Next base: position 11,147,680 of record NC_052956.1, on the reverse strand, counting down.
CCAGTTTCCGTTTCTTCTATCTTACTTTTTCAACATACTTCAGTTCCCATTGCAGGCAGCGGGTTGCCAGATGCAATTTCTCTGTCCTACTTGTTATATTTATCTGCTCCAACTTCTAGGACCAGGTTGCCAAATCTTTGTCCATCCCCACAGTTGACCATCCTCCTGGTTTGAGTTTAGCTTTGATAAAACATAGCAACGAAATGTTATCATATACAATTATTGCCTCAAATGGGATTACGGTGGTCTGTGGTGTACTCTGTCACACTTGTGACAGTCATTCCTCATAGTTCAATCAAGAAGCTATAGGAAAATGATGCAAATGAAAGTGCTCTTAAGTGCCCTTGTTGTTGATGTCCCATCATTTCAAGTCTCTGGGGCTGCGTTCAATCCAATGCTTGTCAAACCCATTAAACACTCTTTACTCTTTATACCATTCCTACCAGAAACCACTGATGACATTTACAAATTAAAAATCTTTCTGCTCTAAACTTTGGCACTGGGATGCCACTTTTTTTTAACCTTTTTTTTTTCCAAAAATCTTCTGCACTTCTCTTTGGCACATCAGTCTCACTATATGGCTTTTAAATGTTGGCAAACTTCAGTCACTGATTAATTAACAATTCAACCGGCTTCTTCATCAACTTTCTTAGTATAAGTTGCCAGATGTAAATACTGCTTATTGCATTTTCATCACCTGGCTACATTTTAGCTCCCTGTACTGGTTGCTATGTCCTTGAACTACTGAGAGCCAATTCTCCCTTCTACTGATGCCAGTTCTATAAAGTCTGGTAGTGGATCCACATCGATAATAACAAAAAGCGACAACATCCTCCAAGTTCCTCATGCCATGGCAGGCACCATCTAATTCTTACTCAGAGAAACTCAGCAGCATCAGTCTGATAGTGCTCCTCACAAAACGTTCTTCTTACCCTTTCCTGCCCCAATTTGCTCCCTTTTCTGGCACTTGATACTAGCCCTGTGCATCATCTTTCTTGACCAGTCATTCATTGCTACTCTCTCGCTGCATCAGTTACACCCTTGCTTATCAGCATAATTACCCATGACAGTTCCTCTAAATCACAAATGTGCCTTCGGTGACCCCGCTTGTGAGTTTAAATGGTATCTTCTTTTAGGAACTTGACATTTTAAATGTCCTCCAACACAAATTAACTCTACACAGATGCCACTCCTTTCACTGGTATTGGGGTTTTTTTTTTTCCAAAAAACCAGTAAGAATTCAAAGAATCGCTCAATATCACTAATCTCTTTCTTGTCCGTTCTTAGCTGCTTTTAAATCTGTTCTGTAGTAAATTTCATCCTTTCAACAGCTGTCCTGAATTTTCATTGTTGCTACTTCATCTCCCATGCCCATCTTTTCCTGTGCATTAAAATAGCAAACGTTACAGTAAATCTTGTCTTTTTGGCATCAATGTCATATAAACTAGACACCATTTCAACCGTGTCTACTCATCACAAGCCTTCAGCATCAAATGCATCTATATCACTGTCTATCGTTAACTTCTGATCTCCTCTCCCGCAGCATCAAACTTCATTCGAAATATGCTCGCAATCATCCATCATGTATGGATCAATTATGCTCCTGGAGGTGGGGGGTCTCCTTTGGGAGCTGAGAGTCCTCGCCTTTGTGTGATCTTACTTCTCTCTTCTTTGTATTTTGGGTTGGGGTTATTTAGAATTATTGTATCATATACCAGTCACATGTACTTTAAGAGTTCACTTTTTCAGTAATGCAATGCTCTTTTCAGCCATCTGGGTAAAAAAGAAATTTAATCATGTGTTTGTGTGGGAGTGCTGCAGCAATGACTCACATTTGCAGCCTTCTTTCGAAGTAAGGTACTGCTAACCACTTGTGAATGGTCAGCAGATACTAAATATATATAACCATTACTGACCAAACTGATGTAAATATTAAACTAATATTGAAACAGTTACTTGTTTGCCCATTCATCAATCTCTGAATGCTGGCTGCACAGACAGTGGCAGAACACGGTTAGTCTCATTAATTCACGGGGTATAAAACATCTTTTTAGAAAGACTGTGCACATTCCAGTGTCTAAGCAAAGGGGGGTCCGGTTAAGAGTGTAAGTCTGTGCTTGTGTTTGTGTGTTCTTCTCGCATGTGTACTTCTGTGTTGACTTACGCAGAACCAGACGCATGTCACCTAAGTTTAGAAATGCTGGTCTCATCAGTTGTGGTTCTGGCTCTGGACTGCAATTTTGGATGGGTTTCCTGCTGGCACTCCCAGTAGTGCTTTAATGGGTTTGCCCAGGGTCGATGCCTTGTTTGCTGATTACCAAAAGTGATGGTGCCATGTTTCTCTGGAACTTTGCAAAGCTGCTGTGGGCTTTGAGGCGTACAGTTTCATGAACTATCTATGCACCAGAACAGGCTTACTGAAAGAGATTTGTGGCATTTCCTGAATAATAATTATAAAAAAATAAACATAAGACCTTTAAAAAACAAGGAGAAAAATTCTTTACCATCCATTTGTCTGCAATCGAAGTCATGATTCCTACCACTGTCTGGCCAAAGATAAGAGTGTGTACCTTACCACACTTACTGATTATTTAGGCTTATAATAAGTTGATTGTGAGATATAAAGGCAAACTGAACCCAGGGCAGCAGTCAAATCTTTCTGTGGTTCCCCCTTCGTTTCCCCTGATGAGCCCTGTGAGGACACCACCAGAGCTGTGGGGAGGAGGTAGTAGGGGCTCAGAGGGTTGCAGGTATGCCTGGAATCTCAGACCGTCCTCCACTTTCTTTCTGGTGAATGAAAGTGAGGTCTGGCCAGACGGACCAAAGGGGTGGGGCTGAAAAACACACAAACACAGCAAACGTGCGAAATGCATTCAGTGCCTGCATGTTAACCTGGGCGCGGGGGTGGGAACATCAGGGGAAAATGTTTTTTAAAATGTACATTTATATACGTAATTCAAGTAAAGTAATAAATGCTGTAGAGTGGCTTAATAAATTCCACAGTGCTAATGCAACTCTTACATTTTTTTTACTTTTCTAGCAGGAGAGTTCCACAGAAGGGGGAAGCAGAGTGAGTGGAAATGTACTGAGTTTATAGAAAAGAGGGGGGTGAAGCCCAAATCTGATCGGGGCCTCAGATTAACCACTCTCTGTACATAAACAAGTATACATATTACTGTTGCTATCCAAATAGTAAGTCTATGACATAACAGCTGCCTGTATGTAGTTTTTTAAGAGGTCATTCAAACTGTTACTTCACCGATCGGTTCATTTGACAGAGAGCATTTTAAATAAAGACTGAAACTGTAATGACAGGGAACATGACCGTTATAAGTAAGATTTGAGAATCGGCCCCAGTTTTACAGACGTGTTGAGAGTATTAAGAAACTGTTTATGCCAATTACAGTAATCTTTATTCTGCGACGATGACAATACTTTACGTCTTAAAGTGAAACCCAACTTACCAAGATTTACTTTTCACTTGTATTTTAAGATTTACTCTTGACGTCATGGATCATGGGAAACGGAAAGAAGGAAAAGTAACGCATTAAAGCAACTTTAACAAACACAAACTTTTCTTAACCTTACCTGATAGATGTGAGGAAAGGGCTTCTGCACTTTTCTGCAGGTCATGTATTCATGTATTTAAAAAAAGGCTTGAAAGAAATTCATGTAATCGACCTTTCTTTGCCTTGCATTTAGTTTGCTGCTGCTGGTAACCTCTGAAATAACTGTGCTTGGTCTCTCCTGGCGCTTGTTGATGGACACATAAACTCATCACTGAGAGAGTTTTGGCTCATTGACATCTAGCCGCTGCTTTAAATGTAACCTGGAAGCCAAGATTAAAAAAGAAACTTTCCAACTTGTTAAGGATTCGCCTCCAGCGACATTTTGTTAATGTGCCTGTGATGCCCATTATTCCCTTGTAATGCATAATTCACCTCCACTGTCCTTCTGCTGTGCAGTAGTGGAGAATTTTAAATGTGCCAAGTTGGTGTCTTCTTCTCCTGCTGCAGCTTTATAGATTTTCGTTTTCTTCTGCAAAGACTGTGTTTTCCTTTTGAAGGGTTTTGTGTGTACTCGTTGCGATAATGATCTAACAGCAGGCACCTCTCCCGGTAGAGCCATGCTCTGTGTTTTGCCACTGGATGAAAAAAGGTGGACATGGACCAATGCAGAACACAAAGAAGCCCTTTCAGCCACTCCTTTTAAAATAAATAAATGAAACCTTGCATGGAATGTAAAAAAACAACAACCCAACGACAACAAAAAAACACATAAACAAAAACAGACTGATTTATTGAGATTATATTGCTGAAGTTCTCTTGCTCTTTTTCTGCACCACTATAAAAGGTAGCATCTCAACAATCCAGATTCCCCTAGATATTGAAGATGTGGGTTTAAGGTGCTAAAGTCACAACTTACAGATCCTCATTACCCAAGCACACCATGCTGTTGAATTTGCAGCAATGTAAAATTGCAGATTGTAGACAGAAATGACTATGGCTCTCTGTAGCAACAATATTGTTATTCAGAGGTGACAGTGACAGCATCTGATAAGTATGGAAGGCATTACAAGAAGAACCAATTATATCCAAATCTATTATATCCAAAGCAATGGACAGTCCACAAGAGAGGTGAAGACGAGTGCAGGCAAGGTGGAGTGGGTGGAGACGAGTGTCAGGAGTGATTTGTAACAGAAGAATAGCGGCAAGAGTGAAAGGGAAGGTTTACAAGCTGTCATGTATGGTTTAAAGATGGCAGCACTGATGAATAGACATTAAGCCGTGCTGGAGGTGACAGTTGAAAATGTTAAGGTTTTCTGGGAGTGACTAGGATGAACTGAGTTAGAAATGAGTATGTCAGAGGGACAGCTCAGGCTAAGCGGTTTGGAGACAGAGAGAGACAAAGGTTGAGATGGTTTGGACAGAGGGGGTTTGGGTAGAGTGGAATTGCAAGGAAGGAGGAAAGGAGGAAGATCGCAGAGAAGATTCACGGATAGTAAAGTTGGATGTGCAGAGGGTTGGTGTGAATGAAGAGGATGCTAGGGATAGGATGAGATGGCAGATGATTCGCTGTGTCGACAATAAAGGGACAAGCTGAAAGACGAATAGAAAAAAAAGAAGCAATTATATCACAGGAGTTATGAGGGCACCCACACAAGTCAAATGATGAGCAATTCAGCCATTTTGGTGTTTTTGAAGCAGACACCGTTCTTTATCTGACCTTTTTTCCCCAACCACAGCAGTTGCCCTCTGATAGCCAGTAGAAAATAATACAGATTTTAAGGTGCTTTCAGGACTTGTTAATTATCAGAAGCTCTGTCAGTCCTTTATATATAGTTAGTGATCCCAACTCCTCCATCCTATGTTTTGTTTCCTTGTCCTCAAATCACCTACATTGTTCTCCATTGAGCTTGTTTCATGCTAGACATGGTCATGCTTGTGTTTCCATTATAACCTTGCCTTGAGACCATTTCTGCCCATCTTCTGCAGTTAATTTTGTGGGTTAGCCTTGCCTCTCAGTACAGTCCTCAGCCTCTATCTCTCTGTCGAAACATAAAACTGATGACACGCAGACACACAAACACACCTTTTGACTTAAACTTCACATGAATATGACCTCGAGCTGTAATATGTGGTCTGTTTCCTGGCTTTGCAGTGCCGATTCCTGCTCACTGGTCGAAAGGGCTTTGATACTGGGAAATAGGATGAACTTTATTGCAGTTTTATCACTGGTAAAATGAAAAGAAAAGGTTCCTGAAAACAATGTGTCATGTAATTAACAGTGACTCTGGTGCAGGAGAAAAGGTCTCCGTAACTTGAGAGACGAAATGAAAGAAAATTAAAGTAAGACAAGACAAATGGGTAACAGAAGCTACTTGGACTTGAGGTACATTCATCTTTGGACTCAAAGTACCAGTGTTTTTTAACTTCCCCTGTGGCCATACTGAAAGACTGGGCCTATAATCTCTTTTACACTTATCTTCTGTCTTTAAAGGCTTAGCTACTTTAACTTGCCAAAGTTAAACTGCACAACAGAGACTGGAATAAAGAAAGGCAAATGAGTAAGGGGAAAATAAATTCACAGCTTGCATACAAATAGACAAATGCAGCTTAGTATATTTCAAACTGGATAAGAGCGCTGCACTCTCACATCTTAAAGTAAAAGCCACCCAAAATACTCAAAGGTCGCTACAAGCTAGCCAATAATTTGAGTCATTGTTCTGTGTTTTTATTATTTTTAAATTAGGCATACTGCATGATTTACTGATGCAGAGACATAACTTGAATTAAACTAACTTTTTACATGTGTGACTTTGATAACTGGATCTTACATAGTGAATTACTCCAATATGGAACCTTTTATGTGAGGAATGACTAAGAATTTGGATCCAGTTGCTTAGTATTTATGCTGTTCTGCACTCTGTAGTTGTACTGTTTGCCTGCCTCTCTTTGCAGACCTGGAAGCCCAGTGGGAATATTTTTATTTCATTTTCTTAATTGATTTATTTGTTCATTCTGCAGAGGGTGACGAAACTTTGAATAACAGCTTTAGAAGTGTTGGCAAAATCTTGGCTAAAGATCCAAGATGTTGAGGTGATGAGCATTGTGAGATGAACAAAACAGTGATATTACATTCTGATTCTTTATTGTGAATCCAAGCCGCCCCATAGCTATTTACATAATGACGTGTTTATTTTATGAGAGGTTATTTGAGGTCAAATATTTAACCAACTCAGATGGGAATTTTTAATTTCTCTTTAAAAAAAACAAAAATTAAAGATGCTGTTTTGTCTAAATTGTCCGTACCCATAGCAGATGTTTGATTTTATGCATATTAATTTTTGTAAAAAGACGCATCAAATGAGTATCTTTTTTTTCCCAGGTGGATCTAATGAAAAATATCAGCAGTATTCCTCAGCCATTCCTTTATACCAGACATGTTCACTTCCTCAACTTTACAAGGTAATGCCCACAAAAGTATTTCATGAGTGTTGGCCAAAATGTGGAGGAGTTGTTGTTGTTTTTTTTTTTTTTATTTGGTTCTTACCCAGTGCTTTTTATTTATCTGTGTCAGGTTCAAGATAGAGCAGCCTGTGTATATCAACATAATCCGGGATCCCATCAATCGCTTCCTCTCCAACTATTTCTTCCGTCGCTTTGGTGACTGGAGGGGCGAGCAGAACCACCTAATCCGAACTCCAGGGATGAAAGATGACGAGAGATACCTGGTGAGAAGCTTTTCTACAGAGATACATTTTATTTTTGAAAAACCTTAAGTACACATGGACTTACTTCCTTAAAGTTCTCGTAGATATGCGTCTTATGGTTTGGGCTTTTGGGCTTTCATTTTTTTTCTCCTTGCTGTAAATGAAACAACAAGAAACCAAGCTGGTGAATAAATGTATTGCTTTTCTTATAAACAAAGAGGTTTGAACTAACCACAGCCTCAGAGACTAACAAAAAGGAATCATTACCAGAGCGGCAAAAACTGCGGTTCTTCAAAGCTGTTTGCTACTTGAGGCTGGCTGCAAAAGCAAAAGAGTTCCCATAAACTCCAATGTCAAAATGGTCAACTTTACAGGAGAAACATGTTTACGGCATAGTACAAAAAATAGTTTTGGCCTCTCGTGCTACGCTTCAGTTCACTAGAAGGCACCACATCCTCAATTTGATTTGATGGTGATTCTTAACAGAGAATGACAAGTGGCATAAGGATAGACCAAAGTTTGAGACAGCAGTTTGTGGAAGGCCTCAGTGAGGAGTGGTGGCTGCTCCCGGGCTTGGCAAATCCCCAAATACTAATGAGAGGCGTGAGAGCTGAGAAAAGTGGGGAAGGGTGGGGCACAAAATCGAGAAATAACTTATAGTGTAGGAAGGTTTATATAGTCGTGGAACCAGAAAGGGAGTGTATGAGCTGTGATCCCGAACCTGAAATTCAGATAAATAATCTAAAAAACAGTTGTTGAAGAGGTCATTCCTATCTGTTCAATTCAGTTCAGCCCCAACAATCAGATAACCTCCTATGAGCAAGCACTTGGCGACAGTGGGAAGGAAAACCTCCCTTTTAACAGGAAGCAACTAGTTTGGGGGGTATTTGATCTGAACCTCTATTGTGGTTTAAGTCTCTTAGAATGGTTTTAAAGCAGTTTTTTTCACAAAGGGCGATGGTCTGAGTAGGTCAATGGTAATAAACATGCTGCCTAAGTAGTCTGTGCTCAAGTTGTTTTTTTTAAAGATCTTATTAATATGGTGGACCTTTATCACAAACTGGGCCATGACTAAAAAAGGGAGATGCACACAAATGCCAATTAAAAGACTGTTTTTTCATTTAAAATAAACAAGGAAAGAACTTCATGCTGTGTTTAGTCAGTACGATAAGAAGTGTAAAAAAGTGCATTGGCGAAGAAATGGTGTATGCAGTGTCGGTTAGTGCAAAAAACCCAGAGTCTACATGCTGTCAGTCACAAACGGTAAGTTACTGAAAACATTTGCCAATCCCCAACAATTATTTGTTCACCAATTTAGTAACCCCAGTAAGACTCTTTCCTCCACCAACACTTACCAAACCCAGCCAAGTATTTTGCAAGTCTATCTTTGCTTGTTTCTCATGTTGCATTTGCTCAACTGTCCTTTGTTTAACAACCTCCAGCTTGTCCTTTTCCATTTCCAGCTTTTGCCTCTCAAACCCCAGCTTTCGCTTTTTCTTTTCATATGTCATTTGCAACAAAATGAGTCATTTACATAATTTCCTTAGGGGTTAATAAATTATTCTGACTCTGATGATTCTGATTCTGCTGTTCAAAAGCCAGGTTTCCTGGTGTAACAGCACGTGACAGTATTAATGTCTGATCAGCTCTCATTTGCACAGCCACTAACTCTCCTATTTCAGTCAGCTGTAAGTTACTCTCAGAGTTTGTTTTCTTTATGACAGTTATCACCAAGACCAGTCAAATCAAGTTCATAATTGTCTGTAACTATCAGAAGGTGAACTTTTGTACAACAATCCAGAAAACCGTCACATGGTGATGCAACAAATTCCTCCATCACTGCCATGATTCAGTCTAAGACCCAGGAAGAGAAAAAAAAAAAAACACCCAAAGCCAGCAAACAGCATTGCCCCAGGTCGGTTAGTACATGAAAGATACAACATGTCCCTAAACTAAAGGAAAAGCCCCCTTCTGCTTACCTACTTTATGAACCCTAGTCTTCACTTGAAATTAGAGGTGGGCCATTTAAACAGCAGCAAGCTGGTGACTCACCTGACACAACCAAAACAAAAAACCTACAACTAGCACAAATGGGCCATGTTGCAATGCCTACAATTCACCTACTATACTAGAGAACCATGCAATCACTGCTAATAGCTCACACCTGCCCAGGTGTGTACACACACACACACACACACACACACACACACACACACACACACACACACACACACACACACACACACACACAGAGCAGCTGTAGGATCAAAAACTTACCAGACAGAGACAGTTCAAATGAACCAAACAAGTCAAATTCAAACAACTTAGTTCTGACTCACAATATATCTCCTGGACACAGGTTGCAGCAAACACAATGCATATTGCATGCTTCACACAAAATATAATGTAATGGCAACAACCCAAACGACAAAACAAAACAGCCACAAACAAATTCATTTAAATAGATAAGCTCGTACTTGTCACAAACAAGTGGGGAAGATGCACACAAATTCCAATGAAAATACTATTTTAAATAAAAAAAAAAAAACAAGGAAAGAAATCATCCGTGGCGTGTGTAGTCGGGGTGAAAAAATGGCATATGGAACATTTAGTGCAAAACCCAAAAAACAAACAAAATCCAAAAGGTTATTTCAGATAGGAGAGCCTCCACCCTGCAACTTTGATGGCTTTTATAAAGCATTGGCACACTGGGCCCGGGTGTTGACAGTGTTACTGATGGGAAATGGGACACAACAGCCCTCCAATGCCAGCAGATGACACCTGCAACACAAACAGGCCAACAGGAAGGCAGCGTGGAGTGGGCCATCACATGTAACTCACAGATACTAACCAAACTGGCTAAGGTTAGCTAAAAACTCACCACCATGAGGTCTATGTGGTCATAATTATAGTCCACAAACCACTTTGCAAAAATCTGATGTTCACATGTTTAAATTCAAAAACCAAATCAGAGAAGCTCTCAACAATAAGAAAACACACTCGTAACAGCAGGTGACGCTGTGACTTTTGAGGGGGGAAGACATCTGGTTGCCATGGTGTTGTGATCCCACAATATCCAGTGCCCACAAACTATAACAGTATCATTTAATGAGTCAAACAAATATTGAACCTTTTTCCTCTGTCTGCTTTTAATGCTGGTCCCAGTGCCCCAAACCCATTTGCTCTCGTATTGACATTTGCTAAATCAGTGCCAGAGATGCTTGTGATTTGAAATATGAATGCATTAGAAGTGTTTGACAAGCTAACACACTTAGTTGTTATGCGTGAATCACTGGTTGGCCGGTAACAGTGCATTAAATTTGAATAACTTTGGTTGCAGGCCCACTAGTTTTGCAACGTGATGCTCAGTAGAGACATGAACTGAAATGTTGCATAATGAAGTCTTATTCTGGTATTTCCGTGATGTAGACTTTAATTATAGAGGCATGTATATTGAGGAATGTTTATACATGCTCTACATATAAGTAGTAATGATACTCTACACTGCACTGTAATTAGACTGTAGGATCTCTTTAAAGAAAATGTTAAGAAGAAATGATCCTCCTGACGTTAATATTCTGCTTTAGCCATTTTCTTCTGTATTTCTGTTTGTTGCTGTCTCGAGACAAATTTTAACTTCCTAAATTCAAAAATATAAGCAATATATTAAAACCACACTCTACTCTCTTTGAAGATGTTCCACATGTGGTGTTGCTCGAGGGTGGATGGCAAATTGTAAACCCATGGCAGTCTGACGCTAACCCAATATATAAATCTGATTAGGATTCGAATTAAAGACTCGATTTACCACATCAGAAACTTGGTATCCTACATCTGCCTCACAGAGTTGTTTATCCCTGTAGCGCCATACTGAAGTCACTGCATACCATTTTTTTAACTCTACCTACCATTTGGAAGCATACTGTAATTTTCAAGCTACTATTTTTTTGTGTTCACTCCATTCCCCTATATACTTTTTAAGCAGATGACATAAAAGTGAGATGAAGCATCTGATCGGAGGTCGGAAATCCCCCTGAAGTGAGACGCGCAAGCCTCATTTGAAATTTAGGGGGAATCCAGCGAAAACGGAAAACGGTGTGTCAAAACAAAAGTGAGGTCAAAACAAAATCGTATTAATATTTGTTTAAGATGAGGCACAAACTCTTCTCATTCTTTCCTCCCACAGTAAGTGCTGTGAGAGACCTAAAGGGTTCAGGAGGCTGTTCTGAGAAGCTAACAAGAGGAGCGAATGTCATTCTGGCTTGAGTCTGACTCGCTGTAATTAAGTATTGCACTGTTTGCCCTGGAGTTTTGGACCATGTGAGTTGAGTTATTAAAGTATGCAGACCACAGGGGCCCCTTGCTACAGTTAAAGGAGAGGGGAAGGCTGTGTTGTCATCGACTAGCCTACCTGTGTGTGCATTTAGCTTTAGATACACTTATGAGGAGAAAGTATTCCAGAAATGGTAAAGAAGCATTTTTATTTTAACGCTGGTGCTTAATCCTTTAATTGAGTATAGTTTAGGTATGCTGTGTTGTACTTAAACCACTAGAGTGTCTTATAAGGTTTGAAGTAACTGACCAAAAGCTCTGAAAATATCAGGAATTAATATGTTGATGGTGATCCACAGATTTTGTCTTACTGTACTGGCATAAAGTGTCTCATGGCAGCATCTCATAAATCAAAACTTTTTCAAGCTCAGTTTTCCTTTCCTTTCCTACTTTGCTTTTTATGTTACATTGCTGCTCCTGATGTTATTTTTGTACTGTCTTTATTAGCAACAGCAGCAACCTAGTTCTAGTATCTAATCAGTAAAACCAAAAAAACAGTTGTTGCAAAAACATGCCTTCCATCTGCACGGTGTACACGGCTGCTGAAAACAGTATACACTGCAGAATATGCACAGAAATGTATTTTATGCAAAAAGATACATTTAGGGCTTCATGTATCAATTGATCAATCAAATATTTATTTCAAACATATAAGCAACAAATTAATAAACATGAAAAACAAAGAATATCAAATCAGTGAAAGGCATCATATTCACACGACCATTTCCTTTTGGAAAAAGAGGAGGAGGACTGTAGTGATTCTTGGCAAACGAGTCACCTCTATAGGGAGATTAAGTAGGTCTTTCATGGTTAAAGTTTCACTGACAGTATTGGAAAGATGAATGTCCACTACTATGTTCGGAAAGAGTACCCCTAATGTTAAGAATCACCCCTCAGACTGGGCATGGCTGTATCTTCCACCTGGTGTGCTTCAGCCCTGCGTTGGTTTTGTATGAGAGGTGTTGATGAAAGAGCGCTGTCAGTTGCTAGCCGGGGCATGCACTGGTCACTTGAACATAGCACGCACACACTTAATCACACTCAGACACACATGATATTTACCACATGCGCAGTTATTTTGTGAACCATTATGCAAATTTAAGTTGCTTTAAAATGCCAACTTGGAATGATGTGGTTGGATAATTTATATTGTATTGAGCTGAGTGTTTGATTGTGTGCATGTGCATGTTTTTTTTATGAATTAAAACAAAATACAGATGCACCCGCTGACAGTAATAAATCAGCCTCTGTCTTGCCGCAAAGTACAAAGTGCATGCGTGGCAGCCTACATATGAATATGCTTGCAAACACTTATAAAAAATGAGTGTCTGTCTGCACTGAACCTAAAGGGCCCAGCTTTTTCTCAAGACTTGGAAATACTGGTTCGATCAGATGAGATTCCCACAGTAATTTGAAATAATCCAACATTTAAAATGACAAGTAGACTTATTAAATAAATACACAAATTATATTAGAGGCTTTACTGGCACCAGTCTTGCCTTAGCCTGCCTTGACTACAATAACACACAGGTGGTGTGTCATACTGTTGGCCTAAGGCACAACGAACACATGAGGTTCACTCATTACAGGTTTTTTTCTTTTTTTATGGATTTCTGTGGTTTGTGTACTGAGGAAAAGCATGAGTGCAAAGCATAGGTCCCGACTCTTTTAATAATTAAAACCTAATTTGTTTTGCTGCCTTAAATTTCTTTAAGGACACACTGCAAACTATGCCGAGATATGTCAAACGTTGTCAACTTTGGCATTTTTATAGATTCGACTAAAGACATGGGAACAGATTCTGTTTTCTTGTGACAGGCTGCAAGTAAAAAAGTGCTTAAAGGTAAAGTTTAAATAGTTTCTTTGCTATTTTGTCTGTTTTGTGTAGACACGACGCTGGTTCATCCCTTGAGTTAGATGCCTTTCCTGCTTGAATGATTCATAGGTCAGTGTTAAGTGGATTACCAACATTAAAAATTAAATTCGGTCAGGAAGCCTCAAGACCATTTTGTAAAATTACCAGAAAAATAAATGGAATGGTTAAGCCCAAAATAGGCCTAAAACTTAAAAGAATATTAAAATTACAGTTATTACCTCTAATCTTTACTATAAATGCTGATGTACCTTTTTAAAAGGCAACCACTTGCTTATGTGTTCACAAGATTAACTCAAAAAGCGAAAGCGTGTTTCCACTGCCTCCAGATAGCAAATGCAAACAAAAAGTTCTTTTTTTGTTTTCTCAAATTTGAATGCAAAACTGAGGCAAAATGTCCCATGGGAAAGGTTAACATCATCAATTACCCCTGATTTAATTTATGTCTACATTCCATTCAGTGAAATGGGAGACCATTGTACAGATTAGTGCCTGTTTTGCTACAGTTTCTGTGAATGCTCTGTTGGCATAATCCACAGTGAGAAAAGGAACAATGAGCTTGAGTGTGCGCACAGGAACTCTCTTTGAAATACTAATAAGGTTTTCTAAAGAGAGTGCGTATTGTCTGCGCGTGTGTGTGTGTGTACGTGTGTGCGTTGTTGTATACAAGCTGTGGCTGGATTCCCAGAAATCGCCTAAATGTTGACGCATGAGGGTCTCTGTCAGCGAATGTGCCACTTTCTGTCTGTTTTTGTTTGTTTTAGTGTATATGGCTGTTGCATCTTTTACCATCAAAAAACATACTCAGAATTGATGACACTGGATCTACTCACATCACCATTCTTTAAATAGAATGGCGCTTCATAAACCTGTCATTAGTCCGCGAGCTGCCTTCCAGTCACTGAGGCCTTCCCCAAAACCGCAGTCTAGATCTCCATTCCTGGATCTAGCTTTATTCCACCTACTGTTTTCCTTCGAGAAACAATGTCAGTCCAACTGAAGATGTGGTCTGTGCTAGTGAAATGAAAAATGGAAGAAAAACATGGCAAACTTTACGTAAGTCTGCGCAAGACTCGTACACTAACAATAGTACAGTGCTGAACTTTTTTTTGTCCTGAAGGTTCCTCTGGGGTATTGTTGTGGTTCCCTTTGAAGGGTTTTCCAGTCTTTTGCTTCACTGATCACCAATAAGTCCTGTTCCCAGTGCACAGCTGAGAGGAGTCCCTCATAAAGTTCAAACACGCCCTGCAGCCACTCTGTGAATCAGAGGCACAATTGTACCACAGTGTTCAGCCACAAGAAAAATATAACTAATCAAGTGAATAATTTATGTCATTCCAGCGCATGCTGCACAAGGCTTCATCTTGTGATTGCAGCTTAGATAGATGCTAAAGTGATATCACTATTATAAATTCAAGTCCATGATATTGTAGTTGAGTCTTTTCTCTGTTTGGAGCCTTTAAGCCTGCAATTCTGCCCCTCCTACAGAGGATCCAGGATCTTTCTCACATTTGTTTTAACAGGCTTTTGGATTGAGTTTTTCTTTATGTAGTCTGAGAACAAAGGTTGTACAACCTTAGAAAAAGATGTTTGAGACTGTATGAAAAACCCTGAGCAGACCCGATGGCAACCTTTTTCAATGAGTCGTTCTCATAAGGCTTTTATCTCATGCCAGAAAATACAACTGGAAATAAATAAGTCGAGGCTAATAGAAACATTAACAGTGAGTGTGCAAATGTCTCCAAGACACATAAACACTTAAGCATATAAACATGCTCTTCTACACGTGGTTTATGCCTTTTTCTATGTTTACGCTCCAGTCAGCATCTCTGTTTCAAGCTTCCTATTGCACTCAGATGATTTCTTATGCCGCACCTGCAGCAGCAGCAGCAGCAGCAGGAGCAGCAGCTTGGATCCTTCATGAGGCACTCGGACTTTTGTCCTGTCGGACTTGACCATCTTTGTGATGATCCATGTTAGGCTTAGACAATTTTTTGCCAAATTGCTGTTTAAGTTAGTCATTACAGAGCCATTATGGTGTAAATCTAAACAACAGCCTGTGACGAAATGTTCTAAATTTGCCTCACACATGTGCCTGCTGCTGTGTGTGGATGTGGATGTGAGCCATGCTTCGTGGAGTGTTTTGTTGCTCAGGACTTGTTGCTATCCCTGAGGCTTACGTCACCTGACATGGATTTGACTGCTGTTTCCGTGGCACTCAGTCGCTGGCCAGCTTCACTCCTGCAACTGTCTTTTTTCCATTCATTACTCAATAGCTTACGCTTTTCAGATAAGTGGTTTTTCAAGTTTCATAACTCTGGTCTCATTATCTTAATCGTGACATCTTTAAGTAAGTTAAACATGAAGTCATTTGAAACTACTCTGTCTTCCTATGTGGTATCATAGCCTCCGAGATCAACTGAGATGAGAGGGAAGAGCTTATCTTTGTCCACAAGATGTGGTTTGACAGAGCACTTTGGTTTGTGGGGTAATCACAGGCAAGCAGTGCAGGTTCACGGCAGTGCAAGTGAATAGCATCCTCTAGTGGCAAAAACAAATAATTGCAATTCTGATTGAGCTCAAATTCACTGCAAGTAGAATAAAAATAAATAAATAAAACATAAATTATTAGTGAAGCAAAAATATAAAGACTCATATGTGCTTGTCTGCTTCCAGGACATCAATGTTTGCATCCTAGAGAATTACCCTGAGTGCTCCAACCCAAGGGTTTTCTACATCATCCCCTACTTCTGTGGACAGCATCCTCAGTGCAGGTATTTATGAGATTTTGTCAAGTTGCATTACAAAAGCTTGGTAATATTTCTTTCCAAGTAATGTTGCTCTAATGCAAACTTTCTCTTGGTCTTATTTTCCTTCTGTCTCACACAGAGAGCCAGGAGTATGGGCTTTGGAGAGGGCCAAACAGAATGTGCTGGAGAACTACCTCCTTGTGGGGATATTGGAGGAGCTGGAGGACGTTCTGCTCCTGCTAGAGAGGCTCTTACCTCATTACTTTACTGGAGTACTCAACATCTACAAGAGCCCTGGTAGCTGCACCTTGTGACATAGAATGTTTTATGTTGACAGAGTATCGAGTGAATGTTTTCCTATACAAGACAATAAAAAAGTCTTTAGCATGGTAATGTGATCAACGTAATTAGAATGTGAAAGGTTTTGCGGGTATTTTGTGACAAGTTTGCATAGCCTGGTAGTGACCGTTAAAATGCTCTAACTTCCACACAGGACAGAGTTAGTTCTCATAATTTGATTTATGCATACTTTTTTTTTTTTTAATGAAGTTCTGATCACAAGATACAGTTTATCTGTTTATTTTGAGAGTCAATAAAAATGTGCTATTACATTATTTGGGGTGATCTTTATTACGAAGAATATTCAGTGACTTCATACAAAAGGTAGCAACACCTTTTGTATGAAGAAAAGTAATGTGATTTATCAAAAATATCACCTTTACAAGAGCTGCAATAAGAGTTAGGTAGCACTCTTAGCACTCATATGAATAGTAGTTAAGATCCTCTGGGACTTCCAGATACAGACAAACAAACTGGTGATGGCTAACCAACAGGACATAGTAGTGGTGGACAAGCAGAGCAAGAAGGCCATAGTAACAGATATAGCTAGGAAGAAGGAACATGAGATGCTCGAGAAATACCAAGAGCTGCATGTTATTTTTGTCCAGCTTAGAGAACCGCTTGTCATGATGAAAATGACTTAGTAGCAAGATGTCTAAATAGATGAGGTGATATATGAATCATTCATATTAAACAGCAATCACTTGCTACTTAACTGGAAAAATTAGTGGCTTAAGATGATGATATATGATATAGTTATTAAGTAATTTCCTGTCTAAATAAATGTGCTTGAAACTTTTTTTAAAACATTTTGATTTTAGTCTTTGCTGAACTTTGTTTTTTTGTCTCTCCATCATTTTGTTGCAGATTATAGGAAAATGGGAAACATGACAGGCACTGTGCGTAAACAAACCCCCACTTTAGAGGCCCTGCAGGTGCTGTATCACCGCATGCGCTATGAGTACGAGTTTTACAACTTCGTCCGTGACCAGTTCCACCTCACAAAGAAAAAAATCGGCCTGAAGTCTGTTTCCAAACCCCCCGCCTATTCAAATGATTTCCTGCAGCAACTGGCCCTTCGAACCCCAGAGCCTCTGGATGAAGACGAGGAGCTGGAAACGGATCTGGAGGATGCAAATAGCTGGCTGGTTCATCCCTAAGGGATGCTCGATGAACATTAGATGCAGCCACGTAACGGCTGCTTAGCTAGGACTGGCTAAAGAAAACTGTACCCTGAGGACAAAGGGGAGGAGTTTCAATCTTTCAGCGTCACCCAGAGAAGTGAGGTGCAACTCCCAACCTGACAGGCTCAGCACTGAAGACTGTAGAGTTGAGAAACTGGATGGACAAAATGCTCTATTTATAAATTGACCAAGGGCAATGGGAAATAATATTCAACTCAATCTGCTTGACTCAAGTTTTCTTTTTTATAATTTGGGCTTGTTTTTGGGTTCGTGTAAAAACCATACTGTCGCTGTCATCTCCAGGAGAGATTAGTGCAAGATCTGAACAGCTAACTGTGATTGGAAATGTGCTAAATGTTATCGCCAGGTTGTTTACTATAGGAGAGGAATTAAAGGCATTTCCCAAGACAGATTACTACTTTATGAGAGGTTTGATGTCCTGAAAGCTGGATGTTGTTGTGAATTTTAAAGTGCCATAAGCCTTTTAGGTATATTAGTCTTCCAGGACTGTTGTCAGACCTTATTGAGGGTTCTGGGATCTGTGTGGCAGAAAGTTCTGTGCACAGCTGGCAGAGTTGTGACATAGTCAGTTCATTTGCTTTAGTATTGGTTTATAACATTTTGTGTAATTTGTTAAATACTATTAGGTGTAAATGAGGGTTAAACTGCGAGCACTCAAGTATGAATTCAGAGAATTCCAAAAGTGTGCATGAATGATTGAGTTTGACCAAACAAGCTGTGTATTTTAGCAAAGATTTATTATTTGGGACAGGCTATATGTTGATACTGTAGAGTGAGTTAAAAGCCTTTATGAAGCCTAATTTGTATTCCAAAGTTTAAAAGATTGAGCTTGCCAAATAGCAGTTTTTTTTGCAAAACTGTATAAATACACTGCACTTTGTGTGAGGTGACATTTCCTTAACATCTGCAGCAAAATGAGGGATTTTATCACAACTGAATGCTAATTTGCCTGTCATTTCAACTCGGATTATTTGCTGTTTAAGGGTTTTCTGTATATTAATGTTATCATCAAAGTGTGTGAAGTGTTACCAAGCCCAGTTAATACTTATTTCTAATTATCCAGCAGCTCCACAGAGTGCATGCTTTTTCATCACAGATGTTTAAAAAAAAATTAACCATAAGCTATTACGTGACTAGACATTTCACTCTACCATCTTAATCTCTGATCTGTGTATCTTCATCATTATGTTCCGTGTTTTGTTTTTTGCAAGTTTAATTTATTGTTTTCTATTCATTTGCATTCCATATAAAACTCTCAGGAAGATAAAAAAAAAAACAATGTTTAACACTCATATTTTTTTTGTTGTTGTTGTTCCTGGTGGCTATAAAACAATTTTTGGCATTTAAGGGTGTCTAGAATGAACAATGGACAATGAATCAACAACTAACAAAGACGTCATTTAACAGTCTTCAAAATAAATGTCCTCTTACTATTGCAGCTATTGCCCCTGTTTTACTTAAAAATGGTTTTGATACAGAAAAAAACTTACTTTTTACAGACTTATTATGGTGACTCCATTCGGAGAATTGCTAACTATATGTATATGTATAATATGTATGCATTTTTTACTAGAACCTTTGTTTAAGAGAGGGCATACACTCACTGACCACTTAAAAAAAGTGGCCCTTAAAGACAGAAAGGTAATTAAGGGGACTTTGAGGCATGTTGTTGGTGCCATGATGTTTTGGGATTTTTCCCACACCCCCATCTCTAGGGTTAACAGAGGACAGAAAATGGAAAATATCCACTTGGCAGCAGTTCTCTGGGTGACAATGCCATGCTGATGTCGGAGGTCAGAGGAGAATGGCCATACCACTTCAAGCTAAGTAACTGTGTAACTCAGGGCATGAGTTACTATACATAGCTAGCATGCAGCTAGGTATGCACAAGAGTATCTCTTCTGGCATGTCAAATCTTGAAGCAGATGGCCTAAAGCAGCCAAAGACCACACCAGGTGCCACTCCTTTAGCTAAGAACAGGAAACTGTGGCTACAATTCAACAGAATATTAGAAGAATGTTGACTGATCTGATGAGTCTTGAATTCTGCTCAGGCATTTATGGTAGAGAGTAAACATCATGAAAAGCATCATGATCTATACTGCCGTATATCAATGGTTCAGGCCACAGATGGTGTTTAAATGGGGTGTGGGATATTTTCTTGCCGTGTTGTAGTATCAGCTGGACAGTGTTTAAATGCCACATCTTACTTGAGTATTGTTACTATGTCCACTGCTTTATGAGCATAATGTGAATCTGTGAATATTTCCAGCACTTTGTTGAATATATGCCACAAATAACTAAAGCTGTTCTGAATACAACAGACGCTCCAACCGAATACTAGCAAGGTACACTTAATAAAGCGTAAATAGTCATCACTCATTGTAATACTCAAATGTTTTTTATTTAAATCTTGAAAAATTTGAGTGACAAAATGTTTTTGTAAATTTCCACAAACATTCGTTACATTTTCAGAATTTTTGCACATCGTCAACAACAGGAAATAATCACTTGCATGAAGCAGACTGATAACAACAGTGAAGAAAAAGCAGAGTGTCCGTGTGCATGCATGCTGTGAGGACATAAATCTGTTTACACAGTCACATTACGAGTACTCCTCTCCCTTTAAGCAATTTTAAGTTGAAGCCTCGCTTTAAGGTTAAGGAAAAGGTTAGCTTTAGGTTATGGTCTGGGAATAAGCAGCTATTATATGGATGACTCTCCAGGAAATGATTATCAGCCAAAGCAAGATCCTCTGATTTGAAAACAAGACTGTGTGTGCATGAATCTAAAATAACCAAAAATGAGGCCAATCGGTAGCAATTCTCAGAAAGCAAGGAAGGCATAATACGCACCTAACGAGTTTACTGTAACTGGCCTCGTGTTCTTATTTCAGTAGAGCTATTGCTACTCTGGAACTCTGTTTTTACTGTACCTTACTGCACCTAACCCTAAAGTTATCTTAACCTTCATTCCAATCCTTACATCCTTACTCGCTCCATTTAGCCCAGTAATAGCCCCCACTCTATTTGAGGCACCAGTATCACGACAGAACTGGAAGTTCACGTTAGAAGCCTAACTCATGTTTAGTACTTTTCCATACACATAAGCACACACACATAAAAAGTGGTAGTTTTCTCCTGAAAAGTTGAACACAGAGGACCTTTATGTATTCGGTAATGGCGATGGGAATGTCACTGTGGCTGTGGGACTTCCCCTTCACCATCAAACACAAAGCTGTTAATGTATATAGGCACCGTATCCTCAGACCTGCTGTATTATTTTGCATTTCCAGCACCAAGTTCAAACTTCCCCTATTGACAAATGGAAGGAATGTGCTTGCTCCTTTACCAAGGTTTATAAAGTCTCTTCTCTGTATCACTGTAAAACTGTGCTAACTAAAGCCAGTTCATATGAACAGGATGAAGAAGCCATAAACCCCAGTGTCAACCCTCTGCATATTTATTGTAAATCAAAATAAGACGAGGATGCTATAAATGGAAAAGTCCATACTGTTGATTGCAGACCAGTCACCAGTTTTAGAACACCAGCTGCTGTTCTTTTTCTCCTTTGGATTAATGCACCATAACCGTAACATAATATTGTAAATCAGGTATATACAGTACATCTCCACAGTGTTGTGGTCCATCCCTGTATTTGGTCCAAACATCTGGAGATTATATATGACTCTTGAAGACTCTATATGGTACTATTATGCTTCTTTTCTCAATCTGCCTAGCATCTGATTGCATATAAGCATATATAAAAAAAATTTAATTGCTCATCTTAGACAAGAAGAGCAATTAAAAAACTCCTGCACACTGTCTTTGTGCTCGCCATAATGTTTATGGGTAATTAGAACTTCATCGTGAATAAACCTTTAATAAAGGTCCTAATGATAATAATAATAATAATAATGATAAGACCTAATAAAGCTCTAACAATTGTGTGCAAAACTTGGCTCTTTTGTTACCTTTAAATATTTGATCTTTAACAAGAGGCAATTGAGGATAAATCCAGTGATAGATTTACAGCAAAACTGATGTCCTGAGATTAAAAGAAAGCCTTAAAAGGCAAGTTGAAGGCACTTATTTAATATTAGAATAATACATTCTAGCATTTTGATACATGACATACGATTTATTATGATATAAAATAACCAAGGCACTGCCATGATCTGTGCAGATGCTCGGAGACATGAAAAATGTGCAGCAGTTGAGCCTTGATAACTTTGTTTTAAAGGATAACTTGGTTCAATACAGCTGGAGTCTGATTTTTATAGTTTTGGTCACTCCTTGTCAGTAATATTAACACTGTGGTAAGAACAGGAGTATAAACGCTGAAACACTGCTTAAAAGAAGCCCAACAGGGCAAGAAACACCTGACGACCTTACATAAAAATCTGCTTTTGTTCTGTCTATAACTACAAAATATTAATTTAATTTAAAAATAAATAAAGTCTTTCCATTGTCTGTCCTGTCTGTCTTTTTTGTAGCTGTGTTCCAAGCAAATTTTGAACATTTTTTTAAGTACAAAGTTAAAATCAGTAATAGAAATTATGATCGAAACTACAAAAAAAGACTCAAAGTATGCTATCACAAATTACCACACATGGCACATGATTTTCATTGTTTTGTGACGATTACATCATAGAGCAGAAGAGTGTGAGGAAGTTCTCAGGCCTCCTAAAATATCAAGCTGTCGGTCACTTTGCAGAACAAAATGTCAACAAAAAAGTCACTTTACAAGTTGTCATAAAAACCTGTTATCTTTTCTTGTTTTTCACTTTTTTCCAACCATCCTATTAATCTATGTCGTTTTTGTTTCCAGGTATTTAACTGTTGTCACCTCGTCTCTCTTCCACAGCTTGTCTCCTTGTGTGTTCCCTGAAGTGTACGGCTCAAGCTTTTGCTCCATGCTGGTTCAGCTCCAGTCTGTCGTTCATCTTGCTGGGCTTACGTCCCAGAGATTCAGCCTCTTCCAAGGTGGTTGTCAGAGGTTTGCCAAGGGTCTCAGGCAGAAACAGTGCGAGTACTCCAAAAATTAATGCCAGGATTCCCACAATAAGCTAAACACAGGTCGTGATTGAGAAAAAGGGGGGGAAATTTTTTAATTTAGCATTGCTGCCAGGGTAAACTCAGAAATAAACTATGATAAATGAGAACAAATGCAAGTTGACAGCTAAAACATTAAATACATTTCTATACCTGAGGTAGGTAGATCCAGATGTCAGCCAGGTAGACACAGAAAGGGGCCACCACACTGCCAACACGGCACATCATACTGCCACTACCTACTGCCAAAGACCTGGAGGAAGAGCAGCATTACTCCCTCTGTTAGAATTAATTAAAAGTCAGAATATTACATTGATTTCAGTTTTTAAATTTAGTTCACAGGTCTAGCTAGCTCTAAAGTGGAAGATTCAAATCAAACTTTGCCCTTAATATAGCAGCAAAGTACAAACCCCTATTCCAGTAAAGCTCTCAAGAACAGAATGCAATGATTTCCAAATCAAATCAACTTTAACCTGAAATTGTGGTTGTATATGAATGCACGAATTTTCTGTTTCACATATAAAGAGTTCTTTAGTTTTTGCAATATGAAAAAATAATAGTTTTAGCAGTTTTAGCAAACCCTTAAAACAAAAACAAAACTCTTTAGCGTGCTTACCTGATGATAGTCGGGTAAAGCTCGCAGGTGTAGAGGTAGATGAGACCAAAGGCAATCGCAATAGCAAACTTTCCTATCATACTCAGAACAATAATTAGGATCTCTATGTCCTGTAGAAATGAGGAGAGAAAGAAAAACAAAGAGAAAGACAAAGATTTCAATTCAGTTTAGCTTTAATCACGTAGCACCAAATAACAAAAGTAAATTCAA
Source organism: Oreochromis aureus (assembly GCF_013358895.1). Lineage (NCBI taxonomy): Eukaryota > Metazoa > Chordata > Actinopteri > Cichliformes > Cichlidae > Oreochromis > Oreochromis aureus. The sequence goes on along the minus strand of NC_052956.1, from coordinate 11,124,089 downwards.
GGCCCATATACTACTTTTAAAAACTCAAGGAAGCACAAGTAAGTACTTGTACTTAAGTACAACACCTGATTAAATTGCCCTTGCTCATCAGAGATTTAACAAACTAAATAAGTCTTGCTCTGTCAGTAACTATAATTTAATTCATTATTATACTCTCTGACAAGTTCTGATTGTGTGTCAAACATGCCCTTGACTTAAAACATCCATAAAAACATACATGTTAATATATGGTAACTAAGTGAAGAATAAGCTTGAATGTAAAATGAAATGTATTTGACTATTAATTCACATTGACTACAAAGCAGTGTATAAACTGTATACAGCCAAGCTATAGTGTGGTTTCTATTAAGAAGTGCTGGAAACAAGAAACTGGAACTTAATGAGACTGCAACTGGAATCATGACAGCTGGAATGAACAGGTGTGAGTAAAAGGCTCGCTACTGCCGTGTCAGCAGGGTTGCAACACAGAACTTTAGACGTGTCCCTGTTGTCGCAACCTTTGCCGTCTCCATGCTGCTATTTTTTTTCCATCTTTCACTGTTTGCGTGGCTCCTAAGATCAAAGGTCATATTTATTTAAAAATGAAGTACCAGCTGTTTGCCAGCTCATCCATGAGCAGTGCTAATTTGGGTCAGAGCTCAGAACACATGTTGGGAGCTGCAAGTGTCGGATCTCATTAGTACCAGTCAGTGATCACAAAATACATCACAATAACAGTCGAGTTCATTAGAGTACAAGTACTTTAAGTAACTCTATGCTATATTTATTCTATCTTGTAAGCAGTAGCATCACTATCACATGTGTAAAGCTCCACATGCAGTTAGGATGTAGGATTACAAGCATGGCTCATTTGTAAGAGTTACCAAGATGAAGCCTCTTCCCTCCAAAAAAGACATGGCGGTATAGCTTAGGATTGCAAAGTTTCCTCAGAACTTTACACATGTTAGAGAGAGTTTCTTAAAGTACATGTACTTGCACAGTTTGGACTGTCTGATTTATCGCCTTGTCACTGGGCTGGTACTGTTGAACTCTGACACTTGCACCTAAAGATGACTGCAATGCAGATTTCTGTGAACAGCTGAACTTTTTTTTGGTGGTGGTGGAGGATGGGGTGCATCTCTGTACGTACAGCAGGTACCACAATGATGAGAAAACAGGCGAGCGCGGCCAGGAGCAGAGATGGGGCACACGTCTTCTTCCTTCCAATCCGATCCATTGCAAAACAGCCAACCAGATAAGAGGGGAGCTCCACTGCACCTGGAAACAACCAACCACAGCCGCTCTCTGTCAGGGGTTCTCACTGGCACTGACAGTGACATTCTATCTGGAGGACCTAAATAACCATCTGAAAAGCTGCCTCCCAGATATGCTCTTCGCTGTGCCTCTAATGGACGTAAATGGGGATCACTCACTAAATATTCCTCTGGCAATTAAATGATCAAGATTAAATATACACTTTCTGTTAAGCGTGAAGATACACAACTTTTCATTTAAAACAATTACTTTGTGACTTGAATTAACATAATTTACAATTATATTTCTAAGCAGTCATCCTGAAACACATTTCAGCAATCATTTTGATGTTAACCTCAATTTCAATGATGACCTAGACATCCAATCTGCATGTACAGAAACACCAGTCAAATCTGAAAAAAAAAACCTTCAAGTTTACTGTCCTGAATGGAAATCTATTGAGTTGTGAAATGCAAAAAACCCCAACAAAAAACACAAAAACAAGCCAATCATGCTTCCAGACTCATGACAGTTTCAAGGGAGAGGTGGCAGAAATATTCCTCTACTCGACCTCTAGGTAAAGATGAAGGTAAGTGTACTTTTTCTTGGTCGCCTTAGTTACACATTTGGTTATCTGCCACAATCTTTACTCTTGTCTAATGTCAACAATACTCTATCTACCTACCTACCTACCTAAGTCACAGCTAGTAATAAATTCTGCAAACTTATTTTATAATTAAGTGATTGTACTGAGTCAAAGGTTAAATCAAATCCCATGTTTTCAAATAGCATTACGTGAACACTATACCAGTTCAACTAAAAGATGTTTGTTAGACTGTAAATCCTATTTTCTCAATCAGACAGAAAACCACGAGGAAGCCATTTAGCTTAAGGATGGAGCGCTGCTATTTTTGTTGTGTCCTCGCAGTCTGATTTCACTCTCGGTTACATATACAAAGCACTAAACAAAGCAAAGTAGAGGAACATATCATTTTTACTGTGTTTGAAATTTTCACATAAGGTTCTGCTCAACTTAAAAACAATCCCTTGGTAGCAAGAGTTGTTCTTAGATTAAACAGATGAACTAAATCATCTCCAGACTCACTGGAAACACTCTGAAGTAGAGTAAGAAGCAGAGACACTATTCTACATCTGACACCAAAGGTAAAAAAATGTGCCAATATGATCACAATATTAAGTACATGTTTATAGTTTTGCAATCTCAGTACCAAATTCACACTCATGTGACAATCACTTACCGGCAAGGAAGAGGTTAACATACTGGTTTCCTCCCAGATTTACTGAGCCCAGAGAGGAGACGTAGTAGCCCAGGCTGCCGATGAACCAGATGGCCCACACTGTGCATGTACGACCGGCCATCCTCCAGCTGCCAAACAGGTCCACGATGGTCAGCTTCTTCTCAGGCTTGGATGACTGCTCCTCTGTGTCTCCCTTCAGCAGACTTTTGCCATCTTCCCTCTTCCCTGGCTCCAGGAGATCCTCAGCTTTCAGCCTGCATTCAAGGCCGTTGACGTGGGCAATCACATTCAGCAGTTTCTCAGTTTCCTCAAAGCGGCCCTTGGCCATCAAGTAAAAGGGGGTCTCGGGAAACTTCCAGCAAAAGAGCAAGAAAGGTGCGGTGCATATGGAGAGGACTATCTGGTAGATCCACCACACCCGCACCAGGTAACCAGTCAGAGCCACCATCATGACGCCAACAGCAAAGGCTGCATGCACATGCATCGATGTCCATGTGCGTACCTTGTTGCCAGTGAACTCTGTTACATAGACAAAGACCACCACCAGATAGCCACTAGACACCTGTCAAAAGCAAAGATGAGAAATAGAAACTAGTCATTTTAATAGCAGTTTTCCACAGAAAACAAATAAATAAAACTAGATTTACTGGTATTGGCATTTAGTGGCCAAGAAATGAAAATGTAAAAAAATAAAATAGGAGATGGAAGAAATGCTCTTCTAACATGTTACAGATGTTGATGTTGTATATAGTACTGTGCAAAAGTCTTGAGTCATCCATCATTTCTTAATATTTGGTTTCCAAGGAGCTAGACTTCTTAAGATTTTTAAAGTGCACTTGAGAAACAGGCCTTCTGAAGTTTTTCTTTGGACATTGGCTGCTTTTTCACTCATTTTCAGTCCAGACTTTTTACCTGACCTGGTGGCTGAAATTTCTTTGCTTTTGTTTAATTTGTCTTAGGCAGGTTTGTGGTTTTTGTTTCTTTGTTTGTTAAGCCACTTAACACTGACCTATGAATCATTCAAGCATAAACTGGGGTGGAAAAACAGCAAAGACCTGAAAGATACTAGAGATGGCACAATACCACTTTTTTATGTCCGATACCGATATCATAAATTTGGATATCTGCTGATACTGATATGAATCCGATATTGTGTTTTTTTAATCAATAAAACTGTTTTTTTAATATCTTGCTGCATTTTGTATAAGTTCATACTCAGTTTAAATAAACAACAACACTAAAGCTATTCTGTTATACCTGTATGTAAAAAATACACTGCACCCAAAATATTTCATAGTTCAGCAACACTGATCAATCTAATAAACTTAAACCTATTCCATCCTCCCTATTCTGGTATTTTAAAGAGTACTTAGCAGAAATATCAAGCAACCTAACTAATAGCGTTGCAAACTCCCAGCAAAAAAAAATAGGGAACCACCCCCCACCCTCCACCTCATGATGCTTAATCGATGTAATCAACTTTAATTTGATGCAGTGTGAAAAAAAATGCACAGAAATAAATTATTTTTCAAGAATAATTAAATAGATTCAACATCTTTCTTCAACAGAATTGCAGACTGCACAGATGGTACCTTCCCAAAGGAAAAAGTACTATAGCTTACTAGGGTATATAGACTTAACAGTTACTATATACAGTAATGGACTTCTGTACATTTTACATCAGATTAAAACTTTGGGTGTAAGATTCAGATAATTATTTATTAAAAGCTAGACATTTTAAATGAGAATAAGAAAGAAAAGTACGTCTTTGTGACCCCTTTTCCCTGTTAATGCCCTATCGGCCCCCCTGGCTACACTTTGCTAGATCCGCCCCTGCACAGTTACCAGCCGTCAGCTGCGTAGAAAAGGATCCTGGTCTAGAAAGTAATATTAAATAAATTCTAATGACAGCTTATCAAGGTTAAACGTGCTGCTGTTGTTCAGCCGCTGGTTTCCTCTTTCTGGCGCAAAGTGGGCCAAAAACAAAGAAGAGAGATGGACTCGCGACAGAAAAGCCGATCAGCTGATCATTGATCAGTTTCACGATTGAAGTAGCAGCAGGAGAGGGAGAGAGAGGCAGTCGCTCCATATATCGGTTGTTAAGCTTAACGTGGGAATGCTTTACAAACATTCAGAGATGAACTTACACACTTGCTTTACTTCTCTCTGGAATAACTTCCTCGGAGATGAAATGCTGGATTGCTAGCGAGGCTACAAATACACACAGCCGCTCAATCACGTGACGCACACTGCTCCGACGTGCTACGGTTATGAGCCGAGTTACACCATGTCGCAAGTTTTGTGAGGTACTTTTTTGATATTTAATGGATCGGATTACATTTTTTATTTCTCTCCGATATCCGATCCAGTAATTTACGTCAGTATCGGACCGATACCGATACCTAATATCGGATCGGTCCATCTCTAAAAGATACATCTGGTCAATCAGTTGATCCATTTACTGTTGGTTACAGCCTCACCAGAAATGGTCTGAGTGGAAAGGTGGCTGTCAAGAAGGCATTCTTATGGAAGGGAAATGGGAGAAAAGGCAGAGGTATGCCAAATTATACAAGACTTGAACTGAATTTGAGTGGCAACAGATCTTATGGAGTAATGAATCGAAATTTACATTTTTTGGTTTTTGGTAAGTCATCATCAATATTTACAGAGGATGTCAGTTCAGTGGTACAATAGCGACTGTCTGCAGCCATCCTTAAAACACAGTGCCGTGGTTTGGGGTGGCGTTTCAGCCAGTGATGTCAGGGATCTTGTCAAAATTGATGGAATTTTGAACACCATCAGATTTTGATCCACCATGCAATACCGTTAGGAAATAAGGTAACTGCACTTCATTTTTCATATTGGCAATAATCATAAACCCATTACACCTGGACAGAAAAAAAATCACAGTGGAACACTATTAGTCATGGATTGGCTTCCTCAGAGTGCTATTGGATCATCTTGATAGAGAACAGAACATAAGACAGCCAACATACAAAGAAGAGCTTTGAATATCCTTCAAGCAACATGGAGAACTATTCCTGTCTGTAGACAACTTAAAGAAATTACTAGAAAGTGAGCGTTCAGGGTCTGTCAAAGAATAAAGGTGGTCATACCAAATATTACCTTTAAAACTTGTTAGACCTTTACAGAATCTGCCATATTTATTGTATTTCCTCGTATGTTAGCTCATGTTTCAATAAATAGCTGCAAATGCTGAGTGAGAGGTGGCTCGAGACTTTTGCACTGTACCATAATTTGTCCACAAGATGGCACTCTGCAGCTTCCCTGCTGGCAACCCATGTTTGAAACGCCCAACAACCAGCTAATCCGAACAGTCGGACAGAGTACAAACAAATAAGTAAATAACTACACATAACAAATGTTAGAGAAATCTGTTTTGGAAAATATCGGTCGATATATTGGAATGTCACATTTTTAAATCAGCAAATATCCGTATCAGTCTTATATAACTTGTGTTGCTCAGGCTTTAAATATAAGGTTATGATCATGCTAGTAAACCTGAAGTATAGCCTTTGTGCCCAACCTTATGAACTTATGAAGCAAAGAGAAACTGACTGCATGCTCTTGTTGTACACAGTACCAGCATACAACAAATTTATAGTTCATAGAAATTATTTGGAGATATGCTTTGTAGGTTTGCCGTGTGGTTTCATAGTGTAGCTGTGCAGTATCAGTGTACGAGGGCCCGACTCTATGTGAAAAACAACAGCTGTAACTGAGGAGGATGGGGGGGGGATGGTAGAAGACGGAAAGGAGGGAAATAGTAAACAGACTGAAAGGGCCCTTTCAGTGCTAATGTACTGACATGTGGACTTGTAACCATACTGACCGCCTTCCTTAGGGGTGTTAGTTTAAGCAGATATGAAATAATCTGTATCTAAAGCAAACAAACCCATGTTTAAATATAAAGACAGAAACTAAACCCGTTTGTCACTGTTTGTGTCACATTTCCTTAAATTACATATTTAAGGGGTATTTTTGGTTTGCATGTTAGCTTAGCTGCAGTATACCTACAGGGGGTGTATTCAAGATGTATTGTATTACCTGAGAACATTAGGGACTGGACAAGAGGTTGTTTAGTTGAGAAACATCCACTGGTGGCTGTTTGCAAGAAGAACATTGCAAATATGCCACTTCTCTTGTCCCACATTGGCTTTTTCCAAAACACACGCACGCACAGGTACGTAACCATTCACAACCGTACCCACACTGAACTCACCATAGCAAGGAGAAAGCGGAGCACCACAAAGAAATAGTAGTTTCCGGAGAATGCTACAGCTACTCCGAACCCGAACTGACAAACGCTGGTGAGCATCAGAATCTTTACACGGCCAATTCTGGTGGAGAGACAAAGCAGAGTGGAAGAGAGAGAAAACTATGTGAAAAAGAATGACATAGACAAGCAGACCAACAGAGGAAGAGAAAAGAGCTTGTATGTTCAGTTAAAGAATCGATTAAAAGGGGCTTATAAAGTTATCACAGTCGCACGTGGGCATTTCGACATGAGTACTCGATATGACACTTGTGCATGAAGTTACAGTCAGGTCGGATCAAATAATAAAGGCATCGTATGTGCGAGTGATCCCTGTGAGCTAAACAGAGTTTGTTTTTTTTCTACTATTGGCTCTATATGATCTTAATAAAGCAGATAGCCTTAGTATGGTCATGTAAAGCACACAGCTCTGGTTGTGTATCCAACAGCCCTGCCAACTTCCTGATCAAACCTTCTGTTTGAGAGGGGCAGCCAATCAAATATAAGTTGGCTTAAAGGAAGAGGAATTATGGTTTGTTTCAGACAGAAACTATGACTTTTGATAGGTTGCTGTTAAAGAATTTTTAAAAACCGGAGCCAGATATTAGCATAATATGTGTGGTATTATTAATTGCATTCTCCAGAGTGATTACTAGGATCTGCTATAGGAGAAGATTGACTGCTTTCTGCTACTGCCGTAAATGGTAAATGGCCTGATTCTTATATAGTGCTTTTCTACTCTCCCGGAGCTCTTTATATAACAAGCCTCATTCACCCATTCACGCAAGCATTTTTTCACTTTTTTGCTCAAGTGCGTTCTATCTAACAATCTCACATATTCGCATTTGGAGAGCAACTTGGGTTTAGTTTCTTGCCCGAGGATATTTGGCATGCAGACTGGAGCAACCACGGATCATACCACCAATCTTTCGATTAGTAGGTGACCTGCGCTACCTCCTGAGCTACAGCCACCCCTGCACATGTAAATGCTAGCCACTCAAATCTGGCTTTGCATTCTGCTCCAGTCATTACCTTTAACTTCTTTTTTTCCAATCTACATTAATTATGCTTTCACTTGTCCTGCCTCATTTTCACTATAATAATTTCTTTCCACTACCTTCTTGACCTAATGCGAAGCCATACGTCCTGAAATTACAACTACATGAAATATTGGCAAGTTCCTTTTTTTTGAACATATAGTCTATGCCAGGACAGCCCTTCCTGTTTAAAACTTAACTCCAAAAGTGTCACATGGTAACATTTAACCCCTGTCTTTGACTCTACATGTTGCCTGAAAATAACCTTGACCTCATCTTACAGCAGCCCCTGCTTACCTGTCAGCAACGTCCCCAAACACCAGCGCTCCAATCAGCACTCCGAGCATGAATGTGGGCTGGCACAGCTTGGCCAGCCACTCTTTATCACATACCAAGTCCCAGTCGGTCACAATGCTTTGGTAAACTTCGGTATGGTCATAAACAAAGTTCCCCGTACATTCTTTCACTGTTTTGTTGCCATCGAAGTCATACGAAAAGTGTCTTGGGTTGATGCGAAGAGTGCAGCGGCACCGGCTTAGCTCCCACTGTTCTCCTTCTGCTGTCTTCACCACCAGTGGTCCGCTACCTGATTTAAAGACTGGCAAGATTTCTTCCAGGCTGCTTGCCGTCACGTTACCATACAGAACGTCGGTGATGTTGCCGGGCACACTAGACACAAAATTTGGAGTTTCCACCAAAAAAACTGAGGCCAGGTAGTGGATTCCACAAGCTATGGCCTGGAAGACTGCTGCAAAGTACAGACATGCCTGAAATCTGGACAGAAGGAGAATACAGGAAAATTATTGTGGTAATTTTACAGTATCACCAAAAAAACACAAACAAAAAACTTCTACAAAGGCAACCTTAATAGTTCAACTTTTAATAGAATCTAAAAGACATTTCAAGCTTATCGTTTCAAGACAATTGCTTTGAATGTAGTAATTTATTCAGAAAACAAGTCTATATCATAGACAGCATCTTGAGACTAGGGATGGGTACCGGTTCTGACATAAATGGTAGTAACCAGACTGAAAAGCAGCGCACATTTCGGTGCTTTATTTCCGTGCTTTTTTTTACTGAGATGTCATACACTTTGGATTCTAGCCAGTCATTTTACCTTTGCAAGCGTAGTAGGCGGGCCCAGGTACGTACGTTCTTTTAGAGCAGAGCTACAGATTAAAAACACCCAAGGCGAAGCGGTCAAAAGTCTGGCTGTACTTCACAGCAAAAGATGCAAACTCAGCAGCCTGCAACAAGTGCTTTAAGCTGATACTGTGATACTGTGCAAAGGAGGTAACTCCTTGAATCTGATGAAACACCTGGCGACGCATAGCGTTTTTTTAAAAGCCGAGAAATGCACCGTATTTGATAGCTTGCTGCAAGATCTCACACCGAGCACATCTACTGCGGGTGTGGTGCCTGTTATCGGACCCGGAGTTAGCAACATCCCCCAAGAAGCCGAAGAGTAGAGTCCTGGCCCCTAGCCCTGCCAGTGTAGCAGAAATGATGACGGATGATGATGGCAGCAGCAGCCGTTCTTCTCTGGGTCAGTAGCTTAATGTTGTTCATGTGTAATTTACGTTGAGTAGGCTAACCACGTTATTAAATTAATGCATGTAAGGTGAACTAGCAAACACCGTCGTAGTTACATGCGGCTGTCTTCTTGTTTGATGGCAGATACTC